>NC_086449.1:62951750-63113825 GCF_028390025.1 Pseudophryne corroboree
AATGTATTATAATCAATTCCTCCGTGGAGACATTCACCATCAGCAATTGCCTCCACAAAGTACACAGGGAGCTGAGATGGTGGATTCCAGTGGGGGCGAAATGACAATCTGTGAGGAGGGGGATGTACACGGTGATGAATCGGAGGATGATGATGAGGTGGACATCTTGCCTCTGTAGAGCCAGTTTGTGCAAGGAGAGATTAATTGCTTCTTTTTTTGGTGGGGGTCCAAACGAACCCGTCATTTCAGTCACAGTCGTGTGGCAGACCCTGTCACTGAAATTATGGGTTGGTTAAAGTGTGCATGTCCTGTTTATACAACATAAGGGTGGGTGGGAGGGCCCAAGGACAATTCCATCTTGCACCTCTTTTTTCTTTAATTTTTCTTTGCGTCATGTGCTGTTTGGGGAGTGTTTTTTGGAAGGGCCATCCTGCGTGACACTGCAGTGCCACTCCTAGATGGGCCAGGTGTTTGTGTCGGCCCCTATGGTCGCTTAGCTTACTCACACAGCTACCTCATTGTGGCTCTTTTTTTCTTTGCGTCATGTGCTGTTTGGGGAGTGTTTTTTGAAGGGCCATCCTGCGTGACACTGCAGTGCCACTCCTAGATGGGCCAGGTGTTTGTGTCGGCCACTAGGGTCGCTTAGCTTACTCACACAGCTACCTCATTGCGCCTATTTTTTTTCTTCTTTGCGTCATGTGCTGTTTGGGGAGTGTTTTTTGGAAGGGCCATCCTGCCTGACACTGCAGTGCCACTCCTAGATGGGCCAGGTGTTTGTGTCGGCCACTAGGGTCGCTTAGCTTACTCACACAGCTACCTCATTGCGCCTCTTTTTTTTCTTCTTTGCGTCATGTGCTGTTTGGGGAGTGTTTTTTGGAAGGGCCATCCTGCGTGACACTGCAGTGCCACTCCTAGATGGGCCAGGTGATTGTGTCGGCCACTAGGGTCGCTTAGCTTACTCACACAGCTACCTCATTGCGCCTCTTTTTTTCTTTGCGTCATGTGCTGTTTGGGGAGTGTTTTTTGGATGGGCCATCCTGCGTGACACTGCAGTGCCACTCCTAGATGGGCCAGGTGTTTGTGTCGGCCACTAGGGTCGCTTAGCTTACTCACACAGCTACCTCATTGCGCCTCTTTTTTTCTTCTTTGCGTCATGTGCTGTTTGGGGAGTATTTTTTGGAAGGGCCATCCTGCGTGACACTGCAGTGCCACTCCTAGATGGGCCAGGTGTTTGTGTCGGCCAATTGGGTCGCTTAGCTTAGCCATCCAGCAACCTCGGTGCAAATTTTAGGACTAAAAATAATATTGTGAGGTGTGAGGTGTTCAGAATAGACTGAAAATGAGTGGAAATTATGGTTGTTGAGGTTAATAATACTTTGGGATCAAAATGACCACCAAATTCTATGATTTAAGCTGTTTTTTAGGGTTTTTTGAAAAAAACACCCGAATCCAAAACACACCCGAATCCGACAAAAAAAATTCGGTGATGTTTTGCCAAAACGCGTTCGAACCCAAAACACGGCCGCGGAACCGAACCCAAAACCAAAACACAAAACCCGAAAAATTTCCGGTGCACATATCTACAATACATACACAAAGGGACATAATGCACAATATTATATTACTTAAAACACAAATGTCGTAGCTTGACACAACCACAATATTGGCCCTCATTCCGAGTTGTTCGCTCGCAAGGCGATTTTAGCAGAGTTACACACGCTAAGCCGCCGCCTACTGGGAGTGAATCTAAGCATCTTAAATGTGTGACCGATGTATGCGCAATATTGCGATTACAAACTACTTAGCAGTTTTTGAGTAGCTTCAGACTTACTCTGCCTGTGCGATCAGTTCAGTGCTTTTCGTTCCCGGCTGACGTCATAAACACACCCAGCGTTCGCCCAGGCACACCCACCGTTTCCCCGGCCACTCCTGCGTTTTTTCCGGAAACGGTAGCGTTTCCAGCCACACGCCCCGAAAACGCCGTGTTTCCGCCCAGTAACACCCATTTCCTGTCAATCACAATGCGAACGTCGGAGCGATGAAAAAGCCGTGAGTAAACTTACTTTCTTCATAGTAAAGTTACTTGGCGCAGTCGCAGTGCGAACATTGCGCATGCGCACTAAGAGAATTCTCACTGCGATGCGATGAAAAACTCTGAGCGAACAACTCGGAATGAGGGCCATTGCACGCTAAGTTACCAATTTTTGAAGCTAACAACAAAACACTAGGCACAAATATCTAGCCAAACTTGAAAACCTAAATTCCAAATATGCAGGCAAAATCACATCAACAACACACATTTAAACCCAGAACAACTCACAATAAACATAAGTACATTGAAATAGTTAACCAAAAAAAAAAAACATTAAGCACACTTCTTTAAAATACACCAACAAACATTTACTTTTGAAATAAGACACCAGAAAAAGGCCAAGGCAACCAGAAACTTTGACAATACAATGGATTAAAACATACATAATTGAGATTAACACTACATTAGGCCTGGACAACATGTGGCTCTCCAGATATAGTGAAACTACACATCCCAGCATGCCCTGCCACAGTTTTAGCATTCTCTAATAGCAAAACTCTGGCAAGTCATGATGAGACTTGTAGTTTCACAACAGGTGGAGAGCCACAGGTTGGCCAGGCCTGTATTACATCACCAACACATTAGAAGAATGAACCATCTTGCAATCACAATTAGCTAGAAGACATTTCAGACAACTAAGGACAAAGCACAGATGATTAAATTTTTCAAAAAAACACAAATAACTCAGAAATCCTGCCTTGGCCGATCCGAATCCCGGAAATGAGTAGCACCAACCACTTCTGGCAGAATGAGAGTACGCACAGGCTCCTCCCAATCCCGATAAGATGCTCGGAACGGGTGTCCACCCCCGGTTTGGCGGGCTGATTTAGCCTCCCTCGACATCTTCGCCTTGACACAGCGCCTGATGTTGTAAAATCGCTTACGACACGTGTCGTCGGTACGCCTCACCACACCCTCACTATTAACAGTCGCAACGACCTTCACCCACAGAACAGTCTTCCTGCGTGATGACACCTTTGCAGCATCATGACCAAACAACTGTCGATGATGCCCCATCAGCTCCCGCACCAAAGCCATATTCTCAGCGTAGCTGAATTTAATATTGCGGACCGTCTATGTAGTGGAGCCTGGCTGCAGAGCCACAGCACCATCACTGTCACTATTACTGAAGGCCGCAGCAGCAACCTCCCTCTCCTCCTCACTAACCTCCTCCACCTAACTCACCTCCTCTCTCTCACTCACCTCCTCCACCTCACTCACCTCCTCCACCTCACTCACCTCTTCCACCACACTCACCTCTGACTGGACATAATCAGGACAAACAACAAATAACACTGAGAAAAAAAAACACTAAACACACTCCTCCACTACCACTACACACCACACATCAAACACACAAACACTAACTAACTAACTAACTAACTAACTAACTCACAAACAATGACAATATACGTAAAAAAAACTAAGACAAAAAACTAGACAGACTTTTAAATAACTACACAACAAGTATGACAAGACTACTTACACACACAGTACAGCACTCAACAATCGACAAAAAGCTCCTCAAATCCTCCACAAACTCCAAAAAACTCACCAACTCCTAACACACCTTCCTCTCACCTCTCCACTAGCTAAACCCACGAGGTGCAGCTGGTTTGGGGCGTTTTTATAGTAACGAATCAAACCAATCACGGACGAGTGACAAAATTTAAACTTAGAAAAAAAATGCATCCGCAAACGGATAAACACTGCGTAACTGAAATGTGACGCAGCCGTAAAAAAACTCATAACACGACCGCAAAACCACTAAATTGGCCGCTTTCTACCTTTCAAAACCACGAATGACATCGACATCGGAAAACACGAAAATTACAAATACGACAGCTTAGTAAATGAGTCGTAATCAATTCAAAAAGTTGCAAAATTACACATTCGTTGTCATTCGTGTTTGAACTTTAACCTCATTCAGAAAAATAAGAATTTTAGTAAATATACCCCTACGAATCTGGGGGAAAAACCCATCTTCGGTCGGAAAACACTAATCCGGTCGCAAATTGAGGATATAAAATACGAATAACATCGACATCGAAAAATACGAAAAACTAAAACTCGACAGTTTAGTAAATACCCAAAAATAATTTCAAAAAGTTGCAGAAAAATATGACCGATAAAATCCGAGATCAAACTCCTGCCAATTCGTCAGAAACATGAATCCTTTTAAATAAACCCCTGGGTGTAAATTTGTTATAAACTTGGCAGTGTGCTGGTTGTGTCTATGTTTTAACCCTGGAGTTTCTGTATGGACATGAGACTATATATTTATATACATTGCTCAAAAAAATAAAAGTGAACACTTAAACAACACAATGTAACTCCGAGTCAATCACACTTCTGTGAAATCAAACTGTCCACTTAGGAAGCAACACTGATTGACAATCAATTTCACAAGCTGTTGTGCAAATGGAATAGACAACAGGTGGAAATTATAGGCAATTTGCAAGACACCCCCAATAAAGGAGTTGTTCTGCAGGTGGTGACCACAAACCACTTCTCATCTCCTATGCTTTCTGGCTGATATTTTGGTAACTTTTGAAAGCTGGTGGTGCTTTCACTCTAGTGGTAGCATGAGACAGAGTCTACAACCCACACAAGTGGCTAAGGTAGTGCAGCTCATCCAGGATGGCACATCAATGTGAACTGTGGCAAGAAGGTTTGCTGTGTCTGTCAGCGTAGTTTCCAGAGCATAGCAGCACTACCAGGAGACAGGCCAGTACATCAGGAGATGTGGAGAAGGCCATAGGAGGGCAACAACCCCGCAGCAGGACCGCTATCTCTGCCTTTGAGCAAGGCGGAACAGGAGGAGCACTGCCAGAGCCCTGCAAAATGACCTCCAGCAAGCCACAAATGTGCATGTGTCTGCTCAAATGATCAGAAACAGACTCCATGAGGGTGGTATGAGGGCCCCACGTCCACAGGTGGGAGTTGTGCTTATAGCCCAACACCATGCAGGATGTTTGGCATTTGCCAGAGAACACCAAGATTGGCAAATTCGCCACTGGCACCCTGTGCTCTTCACAGATAAAAGCAGTTCTCAATGAGCACATGTGACAGACGTGACAGATTCTGGAGATGCCAAGGAGAACGTTCTGCTGCCTGCAACATCCTCCAGCATGACCGGTTTGGCAGTTGGTCAGTAATGGTCTGGGGTGGCATTTCTTTGGGGGGCAGCACAGCCCTCCATGTGCTTGCCAGAGGTAGCCTGACTGCCATTAGGTACCGAGATGAGATCGTCAGAACCCTTGTGAAACCATATGCTGGTGCGGTTGGCCCTGGGTTCCTCCTAATGCAAGACAATGCTAGACCTCATGTGGCTGGAGTGTGTCAGCAGTTCCTGCAAGATGGAGGCATTGATGCTATGGACTCGCCCGCCCGTTCCCCAGACCTGAATCCAATTGAGCACATCTGGGACATCATGTCTCGCTCCATCCACCAACACCACGTTGCACCACAGACTGTCCAGGAGTTGGCGGATGCTTTAGTCCAGGTCTGGGAGGAGATCCCTCAGGAAACCATCCACCACCTCATCAAGAGCATGCCCAGGAGTTGTAGGGAGGTCATACAGGCATGTGGAGGCTACACACAGTACTGAGCCTCATTTTGACTTGTTTTAAGGACATTGGATCAGCCTGTAGTGTGTTTTTCCACTTTAATTTTGAGTGTGACCCCAAATGCAGACCTCCATGGGTTAAAAAATGTGATTTCCATTGATAATTTTTGTGTGATTTTGTTGTCAGCACATTCAACTATGTAAAGAACAAAGTTTTTTTTAAGATTATTTAATTCATTCAGATCTAGGATGTGTTATTTTAGTGTTCCCTTTATTTTTTTGAGCAGTGTATGTATATATATATATATATATATATATATATAGTATACATATATAATGGAGCACCATGTGACATATCCACACCCTATTTTTTAACAAAAGAGGCATAAGGTTAGATCCAGTGTATACAGTTGCAGGCTGTACCTTGAGGTTCCCATATCCTCTATCTTTTCATTATCCTTTATATCAGAATGTCTTTAAGATCATGGAGAAACAAAATTATTTAAAGGCTGTACTAACATTAGTCTGTACAATTGAATTGTTTGCTTCTTTATGAAAGAGTTTTGTACTGAATCATTGTGACATTCCTGCTGATATGTAGAACAGGTATTTCTTCTGATAGTCTGCCTGGACAATAGGTGACTCCTAAACAAAAAGGTCCCATTGTAGTCTGTGACCATAGGAATATTTACACCTCATTTACAAGACAAGGAGCTGGGCACGAGAAGCTGATGTGCTGAATGACTATATACTAATGTTATGAGACCCTAATTTACTTGTCACCTCTCAGTGTAAGAATTTCTTCTGCCCATCCTGGGAACTACTGGGGAGAGATGGGGGAGGAGTGACTATAAATAGGCTGTATCAGGCCTCTGATAGCTGATGGAGGAGCTGCTGGATGAGTTACTGGTTGGAGAGCTGGGAGGATGGAGCAGTAAGAGAGAGACTGAGAAAGAATCTCCAGAGTAAGTTAAATATATTATACATAAGTATATACTGATACATGAAAAACATTTGTGGATATTGTCTTGTTATCTAAAATTAAAACATTTTAACTTAAATATGGTTATAAAGTATAACCATTTAGTTATATGCAAAAGGATATATGACTGTTATCTTTATATTCTATATGTTGTATTATCTATTAATTTATGCACCTTTTTGACATATGACCCAAGATTTTGCTTTGTCAGACCTGGAATTTTCAACCCTGGGCCCAATCCGGGGTTTTGCTCACAAACACCCTCTTACACTACAATACAGACAAGGGAAATTCCCGGGTCAACCTCTTTTAGACATAAACCGGGGTTTTTCAGTAATTTGTTCAGCTTTCCACATATAGTCATTTAAAGGGGACAATTTGCTGGCTCTGCATCTGCATTTCTGTGTCTGGCTTGCAGTCTGCATGTGTAGTACCTTACATAATACACTGTGCATCAGGTTAGTATATATAAAGGGGTATCTAGGTATCAGCTCCATCACAGTATCTTACATATTGCTCTGTGCGTCGTCTGACATCTGGAAATGAGGATATAGCAATTTGGTAAAATACACAAATATAAAAATGACAAACGGCAAATGACTGGATCATGGGCCCTATTCAGTATGGATCATTTCTGATATGCGATCGCATCGCTGGCGGCCATTTGCATACTGGGCTTCCTTGCCCTGTCCTAGGCAGCCCCCAGCATGTGATCACAAGCAGTTGCAGTTTTGCCAATTTAGCATAACTGCAACTGAAGCTGAATCAGGTCCCATGTTTGTTAGTCTACAGAAATATATATTATGTTCCAAACAAAAAACTATTACTGTAAAAGTAGAATTACCCCAGTAACCTTTATGCTTTTTCATATAAACTTTTTTTCTTACAGGACAAATGTGCACGATTTCCGCTGAGAATATTGCTATACATTGTGGAAAGGAACATTGATAGCTAATCAAGACAACTACAGGCATCATTTCTTCTTATACCTTTGGAGAATTTACTAAAGTGATTTTAACTTTCTGATAAGCAGAAACTTTCAGCAGCTAATTTGTTTCTCATCTAATACATGATGAGTCTCACAGGAGAGAAACCACATCTGTGCTCTGAGTGTGACAAATGCTTTACATATAAATCACAGCTTCTCATACATCAGAGGAATCATACAGGAGAGAAACCATTTATCTGTTCTGAGTGCAGCAAAAGTTTTCCCCAAAAGTCATCTCTTGTTATGCATCAGAGGAGTCACACAGGAGAGAAACCATATACATGTTCAGAATGCAGCCAATGTTTTCTCTGCAAGTCAAATCTTGTGCAACATCAGAGGCTTCACACAGGAGAGAAACCATTTACATGTTCTGAATGCCGCCAATGTTTTCTCTGCAAGTCACATCTTGTGGCACATCAGAGTATTCACACTGGAGAGAAACCATTTACATGTTCTGAATGCAGCAAATGTTTTTCCCGAAAATCATCTCTTGTTATACATCAGAGGATTCACACAGGAGAGAAACCATTTACATGTTCTGAATGCAGCAAGTGTTTTCTATGTAAGTCAAGTCTTGTTAGACATCAGATTAAGAAGCATATAAATGTCTGAGGACCTAATTCAGCTTTGTACATAAACCCTGTGGTTTATAGACAAATCTGATGTTTGGGAGTCTGCACATGCACAAGACCTGTTCTATGTATGTGCAGATTGGGTCATGTGATATATCTCGCAGCCCCCTGGCACCACAGCAGGATGACATGCTGTGGAATTTAGGGGGCAGCAACTGGCACTGTTTTTACAATGGGGGTGGTTTAGGGTTTGCTTCTTTGGATGCAGACTTCATGGACCTGGGTTTCCGCATTCTACGGCCAGTCTGAGGAGGCTTCAGATTAGACAGACAGACCATGGTATGCAAACATTGTGAGTCTTGACCAGTGATTACAATTGACATAGTAACATAGTAGATAAGGTTGAAAAAAAACAAAATGTCCATCGAGTTCAACCTGTATTATAATTCTTACACTACTCAGTTTATAACTTGTTAACTATAATGACCCAGATTAAATTATGTTTATAGTTCTAAATAACAGCTATAGTTCATGCTTTTACTAACATTCTCTTCCTTTAAATGCTATATCCTTGGATATTTTGTTCATCTAGCAATTCATCTAATCCATTTTTAAACATATTAACTGAGTCCGCCATTACTACTTTCTCTGGCAGAGAATTCCAAATGTTTACTGCCCTTACTGTGAAGGAACATTTCTCTCCTCCAAACTCAGAGAGTGCCCACATGTACTGTGTAGAGCCTTTTTGATAAACAAATCACCTGATAGATCCTGGTATTGTCCCTTTATATACCTGTACATTTTAATTATGTCTCTTCTTAGATGCCTCTTTTTTCGAGTGTAAACATATCTAACCTAGTAAGCCTTTCCTCATAGTCCAGTGCCTCTAACCCCTTGATTAGAATGATGGCTCGCCTCTGAAGCCTTTGTAGTTCCAAGATATCTTTTTTATAGTGCACTGCCGAGAACTGTACACAATATTCAAGATGTGGCCGTACCAATGATTTGTATAGTGGCAGGATTACACTCACATCCCTTGTCTCCATTCCCTGTTTTATGCATCCTAATACCTTATTTGCCTTTGTTGCTGCACTTTGACATTGGGATTGGCTACTAAGTCTATTATCAATGAGCACCCCCAAATATTTCTCCACTACTATCTCCCCTACAATTTCCCCATTTATTTTATAGGCTGCCCGATTGTTCGTAGTCCCAAGGTGCATAACTTTACATTTTTCTATATTGAACCTGATACATCACCTCAGATACAGCACTGGGATCTTGCAGATGCATGCAGGAGGTGTCTATCTCTTACAGATGCCTCCTGCTGTGTTTCAATGTTATTTGTACAGAATTGCACATCCACTTCCCTGCGGCTGAATAATTCCTTACACATCTGAATCAGCCACTGAAAGCAGCAAGTGTTTTACTGGAAATATAACGTGTATTAATCACATGAGTAGTAATTCTGAGGGCCTGAATGTAGCATGTGTTTCATAAGTAAGTTACCTTGTAGCACTGCAATATGGTTACAATAGGAAATGTTTCTCTTTTTGAATGTGAGAAGTGTTTTATATAAACCAGTCTTGTTACAGACCGGGGAGGAGAAACATCTGTCGCTGATCATGTGTACCAGTGCAATGTAATAAACAATTTGTATAATAAAACTCCCTAAATAGCCTGAAATGATTATTTATTTGTGAATATAATTTGTCACTATCATGGTATAAGGGGTAGTACTACTGATACCTAATACACTGGTATACAACACACAGGAGAGAGAATAGCAGTTATCTTGGTGTAGTGCATTGGTTTAAAAAAATGTTTTCTCATTTTCATAAAAGGAAATTCATCCATGTTAAATGATATCAGTAAACTATTAGAACATGCTGTAAAATGTATTAAGGAAACTGACAGATAGGTATGAAAATGTTATACAAATAAAAGAATGGAGCTGGGGCAAGTGGTGCAATAATTTGCATTGTATACCCAATAATTCTTAGCCAGTTAAGATGGATACATACTATAATACCCCTATTCCACAGATGCTAAAACTGTGGTTATTGCCGTGATAATCCGGGAGTGGCTCAGTAAGAAAGGGTTAACACAGGTCATGTGACTCGGGAATCCAACCTGTCTAGCTCACAGGGTTGGTCCTGGGAAGGACCCAGGTCACAGTGCAGAGTAAACGGGTAAGTCTGATCAGTGCCATTTAACTTCTCTCCAATATGACAGTTTTTCCTACCCTTAACCACAGCACCAATTTGTATAACTTCCTCAATGTGTATAAATGAAAGTTTGTGGATTTTTAATGCATTTACAGATAACAGACAATTGCACACAGTGACCATGCAGGGCAGCTTCACCCAAGTTGATTCTGTTAAAAATGAAACACTTTGCAGAACACAATAATTCAAATATTGTACAGATGGTCAAATGAAAATATGTTACCAAATAAACAATGTTGTTGTAAAAGAACAATGCTACTTCATATTGATACCTGCTGTGAAGACAGGCCAGTCCCAACCTGCAAGTGCCACCTTTCAGGAAACCCACAAAACATTACTGCACAGAAGATATGCACTCGGAGGTCAGAAGTCACATACCCTGGTAAGTTATCAGAGGATGGAACATTATGCACCCATGGTCAGAGGTCACATGTGCTAAAGATTGCCTGGAATAACAGACAATGGTATGTGGCAGCAGATTGCTAAGGTCTACAGTGTTCCATGTTCTTTGCACCCTGCTGCCAGAGCTTACAGATGTCTGTGGAAGTTCCCAGATGTCTTTATCAGTAGCCAGAATAGCAGAGTATGTCTGCTGTCCCAGAGCCAGGAAGTAAATGGGAGAAAGTAGGCATAGACTTGCAGTAAGTGTCCACTTGAGGAACATGTTTGGGAACCTGTGGCTTTGTCAGTTAATATTTCACATTTATATTGTCAAATTGTGGCAAGTAGTCCGGATTTTTGCACTACACACTTTGTCCTTAGCTACATCAAAACACTAAACCTAAATTTCTAGAACCTTTCTTCAACTAAAAGTAGATTAAGACTGAAGGCCTGTAGACACTAGTCGATATAGTAAATTATGTCGCTCATTTTGACCCTTCCTGAGCGATATCTTTTACTATATTGCCCAGAGTGTACACAGCGATGTGTGGCCCTGCGCCTCATTAATGAGGCTCGCTGTCGCCTGGCCAAAGCATCTCAATTTGGACTTAACACCCAAATTTGCATACACGGCCCGGCCGCGGCATAATGTCACTGTGAAAGATTGATAGCAATATTGCTCAGTGTGTATGTCCATTTGGCTGGCCCTGGCTGGGAGAGGGACACTAAGCAATGTCACTCATGGAGCACATTAACTAGTGTGTACCGACTTTAAGATTGAGACTAAAGGTGCGTACACATGGTGCGAGGCAGGCTAACGGACAATACTGACTATATTGTGCATGTATTCAGTATTGGGCCTGCCTGTACCCACTATATTTTATTGTGATGCTGACACCGCGAGAACACGAATCTGCTTTACAAGCTTATACACACCATGCGATATGCACTATGTTTCCATGCACTATACAGTCCATATCGCATGGAAATTTGCACCGTGTGTATGCACCTTAAAATATATATATATATATATATATATATATATATAAAACCTTACAGAATGACCCGGCACTCCAGCGGCCCCCTCCGCATCTGTAAATCTGCTACCGGTGCCCTCCTCGTAGAGGCAATCCTCTGAGATATATGGCGTGTAATGAGGCGGCACTCCGGAGACTTTTTATGTTGTTTTATTATAGTGTCTACGTTTCGGGGACGCAGCCCCTTCATCAGGATAAATGTGTACAATAAACATATAGTGCTTAAATACCTTTGTGAATTCTGTAACACCCGCCGCCTCCAACCGCGTCGCCCGGTTTCCGGTCGCGTCCTCCCGTTCCTGCCGGAAGTGACGTCATGCTGGCCCGTCCAGCGTATGCATTGTGGCTGAGGAAGAGAAACCATGGATACATGTAAACAATATGTCTGCCTCCATAGATCACTATACTGAAATGCAATTATACAAATCTTAAGGCAGCAAATACAGTGCACAAAAACATTAATTAAGACGATCTGATATACTCAAAAACATACATTAATATCAATCAGAATTAATCAGAGTGAAAATTGTGAAGACAAAAAAGCTAAAACAATGCTGCCTGATTAGACCAACCTGGCCTGTGCTATAAATAAAATAAAATTCCTTTCGCTGACAATTACTACCATCAATGTTAGGGTGCCCTACTTGATACCAGAGTTTTAATTAACTATTAATACCATCATCATACAATATATCTACTATACCCCACAATTTAACAGGCAACATACCCTCTTAATGGCCTGCCTTATTTTTCATAAAAAACACCTTAGGTTAAGAGCTTCATTTAGCCCTTTTGGGACAAGTGTATTTAATACATGTATCCAGCGTGAATCTAGTTGTAACAGTTTTTTTAGATCTGTCCCCACCCCTTAGGGATTTGGGGACCTGATCAATGATTTTGTACCGCAATGTGGCCATGTTATGTGGCTTTTTAGCAAAATGACGGGCAACTGGTTGATCACTATCCCCTATTTTTATGGCTTTGCGAATGGCATATCTGTGTTGCGCCATTCTGATCTCAAAAGTGCAGTCCGTCTTGCCTACATATGATAGGCCACAAGGGCATGTCAATAGATAAACCACAAATTTCGATTCACATGACAAAAAATGTTTGATAGTATATGATTTCCCCGTGTGAGGATGCAAGAATTTTGTGCCCGGTGTCATGTAGCTGCATGTGGTGCACCCACTGCACCAATAGCACCCTGCTTTTTTGCTTAGAAAATGTTCTTTTGGGGTATTAAGCTGAGATATGTCAGTTTTTACGACAATGTCTCGTATACTACAATTTCTGGAATAACTCGGCAGTAATTTAGATTGAAACACATCACCTAACCCTTTATCCATAGCCACTATGGGCCAGATTTGTTTAGTCCTCTTGGTTAACTGATGACTACTGGTATTGAATCTAGTGACCCAGGGGAAACTTCCCTGTAACTGTTTTTGAGGTTTTGGTTCTAATAATTGTTCTCTTGAACAATTTAGGGCTTTCTTCCTTGCTGCTTTCAACAGTTTAATGGGATAGCCCTGCTCCAGAAATTTTAATGTCATGTTATGTCATGCTTGATCTTTTTCCTGTGGTTTAGAAGTAATGCGGCACACTCTCAAGAATTGAGAGAACGGTAAACTGCGGACTGTGGATTTAGAATGAGAGCTGTCATATTTCAACACATTGTATCTGTCTGTGGGTTTCACAAACAGCGACGTGTTGATCATTCTATTCTCAATGGTAATACAGACATATAGAAAATTGATGGTTTTAGCACCAATTGTCACAGTCAATTTAATTGGACTATCTGATGCGTTGTGCGTCTGCACTAATGTTTCTAAGTCAGACTGATTGCCTTTCCAAAAGATAAGGATGGCATCTATATATCAACAATACAGACTCATCCTATCTGAAATGACCCTGTTTTGTAAGAATAAGTCACACTCCACCTCCCACATATATGAGTTGGCAAAGGATGGCGCCACCGCCGATCCCATTGCGCATCCCGTGCGCTGCAAATAAAATGTTTTATCATATAAGAAATAGTTGTGGGTTAAGGAAAATTCTAACAATGCTAGAAAAAAATACACTTGCCCCAAAAGGGCTAAATGAAGCTCTTAACCTAAAGTGTTTTTTATGAAAAATAAGGCAGGCCATTAAGAGGGTATGTTGCCCGTTAAATTGTGGGTTATAGTAGATATATTGTATGATGATGGTATTAATAGTTAATTAAACCTCTGGTATCAAGTAGGACACCCTAACATTGATGGTAGTAATTGTCAGCGAAAGGAATTTAATTTTATTTATAGTACAGGCAAGATTGGTCTAATCACACATATATGGCAGCATTGTTTTAGCTTTTTTGTCTTCACAATTTTCACTCTGATTAATTCTGATTGATATTAATGTATGTTTTTGAGTATATCAGATCGTCATAATTAATGTTTCTGTGCACTGTATTTGCTGCCTTAAGATTTTTTATAATTGCATTTCAGTATAGTGATCTATGGAGGCAGACATATTGTTTACATGTCTCCATGGTTTCTCTTCCTCAGCCACAACGCGTACGCTGGACGGGCCAGCGTGACGTCACTTTCGGCGGGAGCGGGAGGACGCGACTGGAAACCGGGCGACGCGGTTGGAGGCGGCGGGTGTTACAGAATTCACAAAGGTATTTAACCACTATATGTTTATTGTACACATTTATCCTGACGAAGGGGCTGCATCCCCGAAACGTAGACACTATAATAAAACAACATAAAAAGTCTCCAGAGTGCCGCCTCATTACACACCATATATATATATATATATATATATCCAACATATGCCAGCATTCAGTATAGAAAACACAGCATGTCCCGGTGCTCAGTTCATATATACAGACACACAGTAATCACAGGAATGGCACTCTGAGATGAACATCTGATGCAAAAACTGGGTGTATTGGAGTAGAACCCCCTTTGTCATGCCAACACCACAAAGTACAAATGTACAGAGCAAATACACTTAGCTTTAGCTAATATATATTTTTACATTTTAATGTTGGTTATTATATTGTTTTTTTTATAATGTATGCTCCCCCTACAGGCAATCCTGGGATATTCCTTGTGTGGCATCGCTGGTGACTGCGGGATCCACTTCAATAGGTGAGGCTTATTGGAAGTTCCAGGAAGTATCCGTGGGATGGTTTGGAATGCATACGGACAGTTGCCAGGTAGCGGTGGAATGCAATACCCAGAAGTGCATCAGCTAGGCTCTTTATATGGATACAAACAAACAACAGTGACAAAAGAGCACCCCCTAGTGCAATAATGGAGAACTTCCACAGTGAATTCAAGCAAATAGAAGGATGCACATGTACAGTACCATGAATTGAGGCAAAAAGTTATACTTTGTTTGCCCAATATAGCTTTTTCTATATTCACAGTAGATTCTGGTTTCTGGAAACCATACTCTCAGTGATATCAGTAGTATGCAATGTGCAAAAATAGAATAACGTTAAGAGATATTTAAAACACAATTTATTAAGTGTATATACAAACATACATTTAAGTTTAAAATAGAAAGCTTGGGGCCTTACTGAGGTTTTAGGAAAATGGTTGGTTGAGTCAGCACAGGATCACTCAATATGTACAGTTGATATCCAAAAATTATATTATTAACGCTATAGCTCTAAAATAAACCAATATATGGCCATATACCCAATAAGCAATTAGGGTTCGGCACTGGGTTGGCGGTGCTCCCAGAAAATAGTTCAGTAAACTACTTGAGAAAATTGGGGGAATGGTTACCGTTTAGTACCGGAACCAAAAGAAAGAAGAAAGACTACGTGTCTCTTCTGGGGCACACTTGTGATTATGAATTGCAAAAAATGTGTAATGTTATTAGATTAAAATATAACTTTTATTTATGTGCCTCCTAAAATAATAGCTGAGAGGCGACAAAGAATAATAAAAGACAATATATAACAAAATCTAAATAAACATCAAAAAGTATCAGTATTGGAAATACTGGCGTTGTGGCTCATTGAGCAAAAATATGTCTTATGGTGAGGATTGATCTCATCTTCCTGAATTGTTGCAATATAAGCTATAATAGAAATATAACAGGAAGAAAGAAAGTACTCCGGGCTCTAACCAATTCACTAATGAAGTACTAGCTGGGGGAAATATGTAGTGATGCTTGGTTCTGGGTCCTATGTCCTTTGTTTGGATAAAAATACCCGCGGTACCAGGTATTCTCTGGTGGTTCCCCACCCAGGTACTGACCTGGTCCACAGTGCTTGGCTTCCAAGATCAGACGAGGTTGGGCATACTCAGTGTGGTTTGACCGCAGGTAAGTACATCGTACCTTGTGACACCAGGAAACATGCGTTGTCTGATCTGAATCCCACGGCGACCAGTGAACAAGCTCTCCTGAGCGAAACGCGCATCATTTCCGGTTCCGGTGTTCCGAACTTCCGGTCAGTAGAACCGCGGATAAGTATATAGCACTTTGCAGAGCAATAGGAAAAGCAGCACCAATAATCTGCTTCACCAGCAAACCAGTGACTCTGTCATTAACAGAATAACTTTCTTGTAATTTTTCAATCAACATGGGATTTCTGGAACTCCCTCTCATCCTGTTTAACAACCTAAAATGGGCAGAAATCCGTCTTCCAGCATTGTCTGCATTATTAGTTCCGGGAGTCCTAAACTGGGAAGCGGACTGTCTCAGTCGACACACCATTCAGGCAAGCGAATGGGCTCTACACGCAGAAGTCTTTCAGACTCTGGTAGACAAGTGGGGTTTACCAGAGATAGATCTCATGGCATCCCATCTGAACAACAAAGTACCAGCATACAGGTCAAGAACAAAGGATCCTGGAGTGATCTTTGTGGACGCCCTGTCATTGGAATGGGACTTTCATCTGGCTTATGTGTTTCCTCTGATCATCCTACTACCCAGGGTGGTGAGGAAAATAAAACAAGCAAACAGTGCCGTGATTCTAATAGCTCCGGATTGGCCCAGAAGGCATTGGTACATAGATCTGAAGAGGATGTCGATGGATGCTCCAATTCTGCTCTCTCAACGTCTAGATATACTGATGCAGGGTCCTTGTTATCGCAGACATCTGCATCGGCTGTCTTAGATGGCGTGGCTATTGAAACCTCTCTCCTGAAGTCTAGAGGATTCTCACAACAGGTAATTCAAACTATGCTCAGAACAAGGAAACCTTCCTCAGCTCGCATTTATCACCGAATATGGCAGGCCTATATTAATTGGTGCAGTGAAAGAAGGTAGGGCCCAAAATCTTTCAGAGTATCTAGGGTCTAAGGTTTCCTTCAGGCAGGAATGGAAAAGGGTTTGAAAGTGGCATCCTTGAGAGTTCAAGTATCAGCATTAACTGTATGGTTTCAAAAGAAAATTGCAAATTTACAGGATGTGCGTACTTTTTTCCAGGGAATGCTGCACATTCGACCTCCTTTTGTTCCTCCTGCAGAGCCTTGGAAGTCTGGTTCTCAAAGCCCTTCAAGTTGCTCCATTTGAACCACTTAATAAAGTGGATCTTAAATGGTTGACAGCTAAAGTTCTCTTTCTACTGACTATGGCATCAGCTAGAAGAGTGTCAGATTTAGGAGCGCTGTCATATAAATCTACTTTTCTGATTTTTTTATCAAGATAAAGCAGTTCTCAGAACTAGGTCTGGTTATCTTCCTAAGGTGGTATCTAAATTTCATCTTAATGAAGAGATTGTAGTCCCGGCTTTTCAAGTATCGGGACTTTCTGCAGGAGAAGCATCGCTGGACGTAGTCCGCGCATTAAGAATCTATGTAGATCGTACCAGTGCCATCAGAAAAACCAATTCTCTCTTCATTCTCTATGGATTTCACAGGCAAGATGGCTTCGAATGATGATTTCAGAAGCATATTTTGAGCTGATCTCCCTGTTCCAGCTAATGTCTCTGCTCACTCTACTCGTAAGGTAGGTCCTTCGTGGGCAGCACAACATGGTGCTTCAGCAGAACAGATTTGTAAGGCAGCCCCATGGTCTTCCATTAACACATTCATTAGACATTATGCCTTGGATACTTTTGCCTCTCATGATGCTGAATTCGGGCGTAAGGTTCTCCTGTCCAATCAGGAGCATCCCCACCACTAGAAATTGCTTTGGGAAATCCCATTGTTATCCTCTGGATAACCTGTGGACCCTGCTGGAAAAATATACGTTATGGTAAGAACTTACCATTGATAACGGTATTTCTCCTATGTCCACAGGTTCCACGGGGATCCCACCCTGACGCACCTGATTTGAGGCTCTTCATACTCACTAAACCTCTTCCCTCTTGTATGGAAGGGTGTGCATGTGTGTTCTTCTCTACATAATGCTCCTGTCTAAATGCTTTGGAATCCAACTGATTTGCCTGAGCCAGTGGGTGGGGATATATGGATGAGCCCGTTGACGCCTGGGAGGACTGAAAGCTTGTGATCGTTTGGTGCCAATCCGCTGTCACATAATATCCCATTGTTATCCTGTGGAACCTGTGGACAGAGGAGAAATACCGTTATCAATGGTAAGTTCTTAACATAATGTATATTTTTATTATTGGACACTATGAAGATATGACAAGCGTGTTTTTTTATAATACTGTGTAATTTAAATTTGAACATCATTATCTTTGGTTTATTTCTTCAGTAAATACACATTTTAGAAAATAAAATTGCATCAACGTTTGTTAAAGTGTGTATTGTATGTACTTTGTCACCAAACCAAAAGCAAAATCCACATAATTGGGCCATGTGCTTAGCTCACATTTCCAACCAGCCTAATGTTTAAGCACTAATAGTATCACACAAAAAACACATACATTAACACACAACACTACAAATACCAATTAAGTTTATACAGAATGTGGAGTGTAAAATAATTAATGTAGGCAGAAACAAAACAGTATGATGTGTTCAAGTCCACAAACACTTTTACACCCCCAAAAAACCTATTACATCCCCAAAAAATGAATGAAAAAAATATTTAATAAACAAATATTAGCACTAAATGGTAAACATATTGTCCTCAAACCAAAAAAGAGTACTTTTGTCACATGGCAAGTAAAGTGAACATCACCACCAAATAACGACAAGCACCTGAAAAACACCAAAAACACACTCAATCCACAAAAAGACACCATCAGCTAATTTTTAATGCAAGACAAACATTTGACGTTTGCAGACAAATTTACAATACAAAGAGTAAGTGGCTCTGCCTCATGAGCCACACAAAAAAGTCTACAGTATGAAAACAGAGCCAATCAACATAAACAAGCAAATGCAGTAATGTTATTATGAGTTTCAACACAAAAATTAAATATGCACACTCCAATCGGTGTGCAAAGAAAACCACAACAACTAAACAGAAATGCATAAAGTTACTTACACAAACAAATACAGTAAATAGAAGATGTTATGTTTTTAACAGTTACAAATGCACAAAGAAATGCCAAAATATATTTAAAAAAATAACTCACCATCCTGCCTGGTCTGATCCGAATCCTGGACATAAGTAGCCCTGACAAATTCAAGAGGAATTAGGCTCCTCATGGGCTCCTCGTTCTCAAGATATTTGGTGATAAAGGAATGTCCCCCACCTGTCTGTCAAGCAGACTTCACCTCCTTGGCCATTTTCACCTTCACACGCCGCGTTATATCATAAAAGCGTTTGCGGCACGTGTCCTCTGTTCGCTGCCAACACCCTCAATGTTGACAGCCACAACCACTTTGCCCCACAAGACACTCTTCTTGCGTGATGTGACCTTTGCTGACTCATGCCCAAACAGCTGATGATGATATTTCATCAGCTCACGCACCAAAGCCACATTCTCTGCATAACCAAATTTAACATTGCGGCCAGTCTTAGTAGTGGTGCATGGCTGCGGAGCTGCATCACTATCACTGTCACTAGAGGATGCAGCAGCAACCTCACCCACCTCACTAACCTCCTCCCTATCACTAACCTTCTGCACCACACTCACCTCCTCACTGTCACTCACCCCCTCCACCTCACTCACCTCCTCCTTCTCACTCACCCCCTCCACTGCACTCACCTCCTCCACCTCTGAGTCTTACATACTAAAGACAAACAGCAATTAGCACTAGAGATGAGCGGGTTCGGTTCCTCTGAATCCGAACCCGCCCGAACTTCATGTTTTTTTTCACGGGTCCGAGCAGACTCGGATCCTCCTGCCTTGCTCGGTTAACCCGAGCGCGCCCGAACGTCATCATGACGCTGTCGGATTCTCGCGAGACTCGGATTCTATATAAGGAGCCGCGCGTCGCCGCCATTTTCACACGTGCATTGAGATTGATAGGGAGAGGACGTGGCTGGCGTCCTCTCCGTTTAGATTAGGAGAGAGAGATTGACCTGAGGCTGATACTGTAGAAGAGAGTGCAGAGTTTAGTGACTGACCACAGTGACCACCAGACAGTGCAGTTGTTTTATTTAATATATCCGTTCTCTGCCTGAAAAAAACGATACACACAGTGACTCAGTCACATACCATATCTGTGTGCACTGCTCAGCCCAGTGTGCTGCATCATCTATGTATATATTATATATCTGACTGTGCTCAGCTCACACAGCTTATAATTGTGGGGGAGACTGGGGAGCACTGCAGTGCCAGTTATAGGTAATAGCAGGAGCCAGGAGTACATAATATTATATTAAAATTAAACAGTGCACACTTTTGCTGCAGGAGTGCCACTGCCAGTGTGACTGACCAGTGACCTGACCACACTGACCACCAGTATAGTTAGTAGTATACTATATTGTGATTGCCTGAAAAAGTTAAACACTCGTCGTGTGACTTCACTTGTGTGGTGTTTTTTTTTTGTTCTATAAAAAACTCATTCTGCTGACAGACAGTGTCCAGCAGGTCCGTCATTATATAATATATATACCTGTCCGGCTGCAGTAGTGATATATATATATTTTTTATATCATTATTTATCATCCAGTCGCAGCAGACACAGTACGGTAGTTCACGGCTGTAGCTACCTCTGTGTCGGCACTCGGCAGTCCATCCATAATTGTATACCACCTACCCGTGGTTTTTTTTTCTTTCTTCTTTATACATACATACTACTACATCTCTTTATCAACCAGTCTATATTAGCAGCAGACACAGTACAGTACGGTAGTTCACGGCTGTGGCTACCTCTGTGTCGGCACTCGGCAGTCCATCCATAATTGTATACCACCTACCCGTGTTTTTTTTTTCTTTCTTCTTTATACATACATACTACTACATCTCTTTATCAACCAGTCTATATTAGCAGCAGACACAGTACAGTACGGTAGTTCACGGCTGTGGCTACCTCTGTGTCGGCACTCGGCAGTCCGTCCATAATTGTATACCACCTACCCGTGGTTTTTTTTTCTTTCTTCTTTATACATACATACTACGACATCTCTTTATCAACCAGTCTATATTAGCAGCAGACACAGTACAGTACGGTAGTTCACGGCTGTGGCTACCTCTGTGTCGGCACTCGGCAGTCCGTCCATAATTGTATACCACCTAACCGTGTTTTTTTTTCTTTCTTCTTTATACATACATACTACGACATCTCTTTATCAACCAGTCTATATTAGCAGCAGACACAGTACAGTACGGTAGTTCACGGCTGTGGCTACCTCTGTGTCGGCACTCGGCAGTCCATCCATAATTGTATACCACCTACCCGTGGTTTTTTTTTTCTTTCTTCTTTATACATACATACTACGACATCTCTTTATCAACCAGTCTATATTAGCAGCAGACACAGTACAGTACGGTAGTTCACGGCTGTGGCTACCTCTGTGTCGGCACTCGGCAGTCCGTCCATAATTGTATACCACCTAACCGTGGTTTTTTTTTCTTTCTTCTTTATACATACATACTACGACATCTCTTTATCAACCAGTCTATATTAGCAGCAGACACAGTACAGTACGGTAGTTCACGGCTGTGGCTACCTCTGTGTCTGCACTCGGCAGTCCGTCCATAATTGTATACTAGTATCCATGTCCATTGTTTACCTGAGGTGCCTTTTAGTTGTGCCTATTAAAATATGGAGAACAAAAATGTTGAGGTTCCAAAATTAGGGAAAGATCAAGATCCACTTCCACCTCGTGCTGAAGCTGCTGCCACTAGTCATGGCCGAGACGATGAAATGCCAGCAACGTCGTCTGCCAAGGCCGATGCCCAATGTCATAGTACAGAGCATGTCAAATCCAAAACACCAAATATCAGAAAAAAAAGGACTCCAAAACCTAAAATAAAATTGTCGGAGGAGAAGCGTAAACTTGCCAATATGCCATTTACCACACGGAGTGGCAAGGAACGGCTGAGGCCCTGGCCTATGTTCATGGCTAGTGGTTCAGCTTCACATGAGGATGGAAGCAATCAGCCTCTCGCTAGAAAAATGAAAAGACTCAAGCTGGCAAAAGCAGCACAGCAAAGAACTGTGCATTCTTCGAAATCCCAAATCCACAAGGAGAGTCCAATTGTGTCGGTTGCGATGCCTGACCTTCCCAACACTGGACGTGAAGAGCATGCGCCTTCCACCATTTGCACGCCCCCTGCAAGTGCTGGAAGGAGCACCCGCAGTCCAGTTCCTGATAGTCAGATTGAAGATGTCAGTGTTGAAGTACACCAGGATGAGGAGGATATGGGTGTTGCTGGCGCTGGGGAGGAAATTGACCAGGAGGATTCTGATGGTGAGGTGGTTTGTTTAAGTCAGGCACCCGGGGAGACACCTGTTGTCCGTGGGAGGAATATGGCCGTTGACATGCCAGGTGAAAATACCAAAAAAATCAGCTCTTCGGTGTGGAGGTATTTCAACAGAAATGCGGACAACAGGTGTCAAGCCGTGTGTTCCCTTTGTCAAGCTGTAATAAGTAGGGGTAAGGACGTTAACCACCTCGGAACATCCTCCCTTATACGTCACCTGCAGCGCATTCATAATAAGTCAGTGACAAGTTCAAAAACTTTGGGTGACAGCGGAAGCAGTCCACTGACCAGTAAATCCCTTCCTCTTGTAACCAAGCTCACGCAAACCACCCCACCAACTCCCTCAGTGTCAATTTCCTCCTTCCCTAGGAATGCCAATAGTCCTGCAGGCCATGTCACTGGCAATTCTGACGATTCCTCTCCTGCCTGGGATTCCTCCGATGCATCCTTGCGTGTAACGCCTTCTGCTGCTGGCGCTGCTGTTGTTGCTGCTGGGAGTCGATGGTCATCCCAGAGGGGAAGTCGTAAGACCACTTTTACTACTTCCACCAAGCAATTGACTGTCCAACAGTCCTTTGCGAGGAAGATTAAATATCACAGCAGTCATCCTACTGCAAAGCGGATAACTGAGGCCTTGGCATCCTGGGTGGTGAGAACCGTGGTTCCGGTATCCATCATTACTGCAGAGCCAACTAGAGACTTGTTGGAGGTACTGTGTCCCCGGTACCAAATACCATCTAGGTTCCATTTCTCTAGGCAGGCGATACCGAAAATTTACACAGACCTCAGAAAAAGAGTCACCAGTGTCCTAAAAAATGCAGCTGTACCCAATGTCCACTTAACCACGGACATGTGGACAAGTGGAGCAGGGCAGGGTCAGGACTATATGACTGTGACAGCCCACTGGGTAGATGTATGGACTCCCGCCGCAAGAACAGCAGCGGCGGCACCAGTAGCA
Source organism: Pseudophryne corroboree (assembly GCF_028390025.1). Lineage (NCBI taxonomy): Eukaryota > Metazoa > Chordata > Amphibia > Anura > Myobatrachidae > Pseudophryne > Pseudophryne corroboree. Next base: position 62,975,292 of record NC_086449.1, read on the forward strand.
GCATCTCGCAAACGCCAACTCTTTCCTAGGCAGGCTACGCTTTGTATCACCGGTTTCCAGAATACGCACACAGCTGAAAACCTCTTACGGCAACTGAGGAAGATCATCGCGGAATGGCTTACCCCAATTGGACTCTCCTGTGGATTTGTGGCATCGGACAACGCCAGCAATATTGTGTGTGCATTAAATATGGGCAAATTCCAGCACGTCCCATGTTTTGCACATACCTTGAATTTGGTGGTGCAGATTTATTTAAAAAACGACAGGGGCGTGCAAGAGATGCTGTCGGTGGCCAGAAGAATTGCGGGACACTTTCGGCGTACAGGCACCACGTACAGAAGACTGGAGCACCACCAAAAACTACTGAACCTGCCCTGCCATCATCTGAAGCAAGAAGTGGTAACGAGGTGGAATTCAACCCTCTATATGCTTCAGAGGTTGGAGGAGCAGCAAAAGGCCATTCAAGCCTATACAATTGAGCACGATATAGGAGGTGGAATGCACCTGTCTCAAGCGCAGTGGAAAATGATTTCAACGTTGTGCAAGGTTCTGATGCCCTTTGAACTTGCCACACGTGAAGTCAGTTCAGACACTGCCAGCCTGAGTCAGGTCATTCCCCTCATCAGGCTTTTGCAGAAGAAGCTGGAGACATTGAAGGAGGAGCTAAGACAGAGCGATTCCGCTAGGCATGTGGGACTTGTGGATGGAGGCCTTCATTCGCTTAACCAGGATTCACGGGTGGTCAATCTGTTGAAATCAGAGCACTACATTTTGGCCACCGTGCTCGATCCTAGATTTAAAACCTACGTTGTATCTCTCTTTCCGGCAGACACAAGTCTGCTGGGGTTGAAAGACCTGCTGGTGAGAAAATTGTCAAGTCAAGCGGAACGCGACCTGTCAACATCTCCTCCTTCACATTCTCCCGCAACTGGGGGTGCGAGGAAAAGGCTCAGAATTCCGAGCCCACCCGCTGGCGGTGATGCAGGGCAGTCTGGAGCGACTGCTGATGCTGACATCTGGTCCGGACTGAAGGACCTGACAACGATTACGGACATGTCGTCTACTGTCACTGCATATGATTCTCTCACCATTGAAAGAATGGTGGAGGATTATATGAGTGACCGCATCCAAGTAGGCACGTCACACAGTCCGTACTTATACTGGCAGGAAAAAGAGGCAATTTGGAGGCCCTTGCACAAACTGGCTTTATTCTACCTAAGTTGCCCTCCCACAAGTGTGTACTCCGAAAGAGTGTTTAGTGCCGCCGCTCACCTTGTCAGCAATCGGCGTACGAGGTTACATCCAGAAAATGTGGAGAAGATGATGTTCATTAAAATGAATTATAATCAATTCCTCCACGGAGACATTGACCAGCAGCAATTGCCTCCACAAAGTACACAGGGAGCTGAGATGGTGGATTCCAGTGGGGACGAATTGATAATCTGTGAGGAGGGGGATGTACACGGTGATATATCGGAGGATGATGATGAGGTGGACATCTTGCCTCTGTAGAGCCAGTTTGTGCAAGGAGAGATTAATTGCTTCTTTTTTTGGGGGGGTCCAAACCAACCCGTCATATCAGTCACAGTCGTGTGGCAGACCCTGTCACTGAAATGATGGGTTGGTTAAAGTGTGCATGTCCTGTTTTGTTTATACAACATAAGGGTGGGTGGGAGGGCCCAAGGACAATTCCATCTTGCACCTCTTTTTTCTTTTATTTTTCTTTGCGTCATGTGCTGTTTGGGGAGGGTTTTTTGGAAGGGCCATCCTACGTGACACTGCAGTGCCACTCCTAGATGGGCCCGGTGTTTGTGTCGGCCACTAGGGTCGCTAATCTTACTCACACAGCTACCTCATTGCGCCTCTTTTTTTCTTTGCGTCATGTGCTGTTTGGGGAGGGTTTTTTGGAAGGGCCATCCTGCGTGACACTGCAGTGCCACTCCTAGATGGGCCCGGTGTTTGTGTCGGCCACTAGGGTCGCTAATCTTACTCACACAGCTACCTCATTGCGCCTCTTTTTTTCTTTGCGTCATGTGCTGTTTGGGGAGGGTTTTTTGGAAGGGACATCCTGCGTGACACTGCAGTGCCACTCCTAGATGGGCCCGGTGTTTGTGTCGGCCACTAGGGTCGCTAATCTTACCCACACAGCTACCTCATTGCGCCTCTTTTTTTCTTTGCGTCATGTGCTGTTTGGGGAGGGTTTTTTGGAAGGGCCATCCTGCGTGACACTGCAGTGCCACTCCTAGATGGGCCCGGTGTTTGTGTCGGCCACTAGGGTCGCTAATCTTACTCACACAGCTACCTCATTGCGCCTCTTTTTTTCTTTGCGTCATGTGCTGTTTGGGGAGGGTTTTTTGGAAGGGCCATCCTGCGTGACACTGCAGTGCCACTCCTAGATGGGCCCGGTGTTTGTGTCGGCCACTAGGGTCGCTAATCTTACCCACACAGCTACCTCATTGCGCCTCTTTTTTTCTTTGCGTCATGTGCTGTTTGGGGAGGGTTTTTTGGAAGGGCCATCCTGCGTGACACTGCAGTGCCACTCCTAGATGGGCCCGGTGTTTGTGTCGGCCACTAGGGTCGCTAATCTTACTCACACAGCTACCTCATTGCGCCTCTTTTTTTCTTTGCGTCATGTGCTGTTTGGGGAGGGTTTTTTGGAAGGGACATCCTGCGTGACACTGCAGTGCCACTCCTAGATGGGCCCGGTGTTTGTGTCGGCCACTAGGGTCGCTTATCTTACTCACACAGCGACCTCGGTGCAAATTTTAGGACTAAAAATAATATTGTGAGGTGTGAAGTATTCAGAATAGACTGAAAATGAGTGTAAATTATGGTTTTTGAGGTTAATAATACTTTGGGATCAAAATGACCCCCAAATTCTATGATTTAAGCTGTTTTTTAGTGTTTTTTGAAAAAAACACCCGAATCCAAAACACACCCGAATCCGACAAAAAAAATTTGGTGAGGTTTTGCCAAAACGCGGTCGAACCCAAAACACGGCCGCGGAACCGAACCCAAAACCAAAACACAAAACCCGAAAAATTTCAGGCGCTCATCTCTAATTAGCACTGAGAAAAAAACACAAAAAAACACACTCATTCCACTACCACTACACACCACACACCAAACACACACACACAGATACACACACACACACACACACACACACACACACACACACACACACACACACACACACACACACACTGACAATAGACTAAAAAAATGACAAGGACAAAAAATAAGACAAACTCCAAACAAACTACACAACAAGAATGACAAGACTACTTTCAAACACAATACAGCACTAAGAACTCACAACACCTCACCAAATCCTCAACCAACTCAACAACTCCAGAAAACAAACTCTCACCTCTCCACTAACTAAACCCAGAGCCAGCCTTAGCTGTAGGCAGGCTAAGCATTTGCCTAGGGCATCCAAGCATGTCTAGGGGCATCCAAGCATGTCCCTGCAGTATCTCATGCTGGGTGGTAAAGTCTGCAAACTAACCGTTACTTTCCAAATGTATTCAATCAGTACTTGTATACACTGCTGTTTACATTTGACAAATAAAATGCACACTCTCCCTTAAGGTTCTTTAAACTCCCTCTGACATCCTTAAATGCCCCTGACTTGTGAGACCTCAGACAGACAGCAGAAGCCCAGTATCTGCAGTTCCTGGACCTGTGACATTTTCATTGACTATATAAAGTTATAACTTATTACTGGATGGCTCCTTATGATACAACATGTGTATTTGGAATACTGCTTCACATAAATCTGACATCACCTATACTGCTTGTGCCATCCTGTGTGTGTCACTTATCCCTGTGCAAACCCCAGGTGTCTGCAGGGACATAACATGTGCAGTGTTCTCCTCACACTTTATTTCCTACTAAGATCATGCCGTAAAATTCCCCTGCCAGGATGGCATATCCTGTGAGGTCACATCCCTTGTACGGGTGCCCCTTTAATAGGTGCGAGTGCAAGCATGCACCCACCCATCCTGCCACCCCATCTCACAAAATGCAGTCACGGATCCAGGGAGCTGCATGGGCACACACACTGACTGCAAGCATGCCAGCAAGCAAAACTACGTTTTATAAAAATACTTATGTGGGGCATATGTGTCAGGTGCATCACTGTGTGGAATTATGTGTATTATGGGCATTACTAATGTAAGGTGTATGTGTAAGGTGCAATTACTGTGTGGCATTATGTGTATTATGGGCATCAATAATATGGGGCATATGTGTCAGGTGCATCACTGTGTGGAATTATGTGTATTATGGGCATTACTAATGTGGGATATATGTGTAAGTGTCATTACTCTTTGGAATTATGTTTATTTTGGGCATTACTGTGTGCCATTATGCAGGGTTGAACTGGCCCACAGGGTAACCCCCTGGTGGGCCTTTCTGCCTAAATGTTGCTGGGTCAGATGCAGAACTAGCGTCGGTGCTAGGGGCACCAGACAAAATTTTGCCTAGTGCATCAAATTGGCTAGGGACGGCTCTGACTAAACCAACAAGGTTTGGATGGTTTGGGGCATATTTATATGGTGCCGCTCAGACACTCCTACATCTGAAACACAAACCAATCATGTTCGAGTGACAAAAACAAAAGCACAGGTGGAAATGCAGCTGCAACATATTAAAACACTGCCGCAAATGAAGACTACGAATCTGGGGAAAAACCCCATCTTCGGTCGGAAAACACTAATCCGGTCACAAATTGAGGATATAAAATATGAATAACATTGACATCGGAAAATACGAAAAACTAAAACTCGACAGCTTAGTAAATACCCGAAAATAATTTAAAAAAGTTGCAGAAAAATACGACCGATAAAATCCGAGATCAAACTCCTACCGATTCGCCAGAAACACAAATCCTAGTAAATAAACCCCTGGGTGTAAATTTGTTATAAACTTGGCAGTGTGCTGTATGTGTCTATGTTTTAACCCTGGAGTTTCTGTATGCACATGAGACTATATATATATATATATATATATATATATATAGATGAGAATTGGACCGGCACTCCCACAATTGGTGCAGCTGCCCTGGTGCCCTCTGAAGAAAATCCAGTTACAAATGCATAGTAGAAATTCAGCGGCACTCAGAGACTGTTCAAATAGTCATAAAGGTTTGTATTAAAGATTACTGCAAAAATCCAACGTTTCGGGACTGAATTGTCCCTTTTTCAAGGTGAGTAACTCATCTTGAAAAAGGGACGATTCAGTCCCGAAACGTTGGATTTTTGCAGTAATCTTTAATACAAACCTTTTTGACTATTTGAACAGTCTCTGACTGCCGCTGAATTTCTACTATGCATTTATGTATATATATATATATATATATATATATATACACTGCTCAATAAAATAAAGGGAACACTTAAACAACACAATGTAACTCTGCGTCAATCACACTTCTGTGAAATCAAACTGTCCACTTAGAAAGCAACACTCATTGACAATCAATTTCACATGCTGTTGTGCAAATGGAATAGACAACAGGTGGAAATTATAGGCAATTAGAAAGACACCCCCAATACAGGAGTTGTTCTGCAGGTGGTGACCACAGACCACTTCTCTGCTCCTATGATTTCTGGCTGATATTTTGGTCACTTTTGAAAGCTTGTGGTGCTTTCACACTAGTGGTAGCATGAGAGGGAGTCTACAACCCACACAAGTGGCTCAGGTAGTGCAGCTCATCCAGGATGGCACATCAATGCGAGCTATGGCAAGCAGGTTTGCTGTGTCTGTCAACGTAGTGTCCAGAGCATGGAGGCACTACCAGGAGACAGGCCAGTACATTAGGAGACATGGAGGAGGCCGTAGGAGGGCCACAACCCAGCAGCAGGACTACTATCTCTGCCTTTGTGCAAGGATGAACAGGAGGATCACTGCCAGAGCCCTGCAAAATGACCTTCAGCAAGCCACAAATCTGCATGTGTCTGCTCCAATGATCACAAACAGACTCCATGAGGGTGGTATGAGGGCCCAATGTCCACAGGCGGGGGTTGTGCTTACAGCCCAACACCGTGCAGTACGTTTGGCATTTGCAAGAGAACACCATGATTGGCAAATTTGCCAATGGCGCCCTGTGCTCTTCACAGATGAAAGCAGGTTCTCACTGAGCACATGTGACAGACGTGACAGAGTCTGGAGATGCCAAGGAGAACGTTCTTCTGCCTGCAACATCCTCCAGCATGACCGGTTTGGCAGTGGGTCAGTAATGGTGTGGGGTGGCATTTCTTTGGGGGGCAGCACAGCCTTCCATGTGCTCGCCAGAGGTAGCCTGACTGCCATTAGGTACCGAGATGAGATCCTCAGACCCCTTGTGAGACCATATGCTGGTGCGGTTGGCCCTGGGTTCCTCCTAATGCAAGACAATACTAGACCTCATGTGGCTGGAGTGTGTCAGCAGTTCCTGCAAGACGAAGGCATTGATTCTATGAACTGGCTTGCCCGTTCCCCAGACCTGAATCCAAATGAGCACATCTGGGACTAGTGTCTCGCTCCATCCATCAACACCACGTTGCATCACAGACTGTCCAGGAGTTGGCGGATGCTTTAGTCCAGGTCTGAGAGGAGATCCCTCAGGAGACCATCTGCCACCTCATCAGGAGCATGCCCAGGTGTTGTAGGGAGGTCCTACAGGCATGTGGAGGCTACACACACTACTGAGCCTCATTTTGACTTGCTTTAAGGATATTATATCAAAGTTGGATCAGCCTGTAGTGTGTTTTTCCACTTTAATTTTGAGTGTGACCCCAAACTCAGACCTCCACGGGTTAAAAAATTTGATTTCCATTGATCATTTTTGTGTGATTTTGTTGTCAGCAAATTCAACTATGTAAAGAACAAAGTATTTAATAAGAATATTTCATTACTTCAGATCTAGGATGTGTTATTTTAGTGTTCCCTTTATTTTTTTGAGCAGTGTGTGTGTATATATATATATATATATATATATAGTATATATATAAAGGAGCACCATGTGACATATCCACACCCTATTTTTTAACAAAAGAGGCATAAGGTTAGATCCAGTGTATACAGTTGCAGGCTGTACCTTGAGGTTCCCATGTCCTCTATCTTTTCATCATCCTTTATATCAGAATGTCTTTAGGATCATGAGAAACAAAATTATGTCATGGCTGTACAAACATTAGTCTTGTTAAATAGAATTGTTTGCTTCTTTATGAAATAATTTTGTACTGAATCATTGTGACATTCCTGCTGATATGTAGAACAGGTATTTTTTCTGATAGTCTGCCCGGACAATAGGTGACTCCTAAACAAAAGGTTCCTTTGGTGACATAACAGGAGGCCAGAGGCTGCTGTGATCTAATTAGAATGCAAGGTGTTACCCTGCCAGGGTGTAATTAGCTTTTCCCATTGTAGTCTGTGACCATAGGAATATTTACACCTCATTTACAAGACAAGAAGCTAGGCACGAGAAGCTGATGTGCTGAATGACTATATACTAATGTTATGAGACCCTAATTTACATGTCACCTTTCAGTGTAAGAATTCCTTCTGACCATCCTGGGTGCTACTGGGGAGAGATGGGGAGGAGTGACTATAAATAGGCTGTATCAGGCCACTGATAGCTGATGGAGGAGCTGCTGGATGAGTTACTGGTTGGAGAGCTGGGAGGATGGAGGAGTAAGAGAGAAACAGAGGAAGAATCTCCAGAGGAAGTTAAATATATTATACATAAGTATATACTGATACATGAAAAAACATTTGTAGATATTGTCTTGTTATCTAAAATTAAAACGTTTTAACTTAAATATGGTTAAATAGTATAGCCATTTAGTTATATGCAAAAGGATATATTACTGTTATCTTTATATTCTATATTTTCTATAATCTGTTTATTTATGCACCTTTTTGACATATGACCCAACATTTTGCTTTGTCAGACCTGTGATTTTCAACCTGGGCCCAACCCGGGTTTTTGCTCACAAACATCCTCTTACACTACAACATAGACAAGGGAAATTCCCGGGTCAACCTCTTTTAGACATAAACCGGGGTTTTTCAGTAATTTGTTCAGATTTCCACATTTAGTTATTTAAAGAGGACAATTTGCTGGTTCTGCATCTGCATTTCTGTGTCTGGCTTGCTGTCTGCATGTGTAGTACCTTACATAATACACTGTGCATCAGATTAGTATAGATAAAGGGGTATCTAGGTATCGGCTCCATCACAGTATCTTACATATTGCTCTGTGCATCATCTGACATCTGGAAATGAGGATATAGCAATTTGGAAAAATACACAAATATAAAAACAATGGCAAATTACTGGATCATGGGCCCTGTTCAGTATGAATCATTTCTGATATGTGATTGCATTGCTGATAGCCATTTACATACTGGGCGTCCTTGCCCTGTTCTAGGCAGCCCCCAGCATGCGATCACAAGCAGTTGCAGTTTTGCTAATTTAGCATATTTGTAACTGAAGCTGAATCAGTTCCCATGTTTGTTAGTCTATATAAATATATATCATGGTCCAAGTACAAAAAAAAACTATTACTGTAAAAGTAGAATTACCCCAGTAACCATTATGCTTTTAAATATAAACTTTTCTTACAGGACAAATATGCACGATTTCCACTAAGAATATTACAATACATTGTGGAAATGGACATTGATCGATGATCAAGACAACTACAGGCATCATTTCTTCTCATACCTTTGGAGAATTTACAAAAACCATTTTAATTTTCTGATAAGCAAAAACCTTCTGCAGCTAATTTGTTTATTATCTAATACATGATGAGTCTCACAGGAGAGAAACCACATCTGTGCTCTGAGTGTGACATAAGATTTACATGTAAATCACATCTTCTCACACATCAGAGGAGTCATACAGGAGAGAAACCATTTACATGTTCTGAATGCATAAAGTGTTTTTCCCGAAAGTCATCTCTTGTTATACATCAGAGGATTCATACAGGAGAGAAACCATTTAAATGTTCTGAATGCGACATATTTTTTCCCGAAAGTCATCATCTTGTGAAACATCAGATGAGTCACACAGGAGAGAAACCATTTACATGTTCTGAATGCAGCAAATGTTTTTCCCGAAAGTCATCTCTTGTTATACATCAGAGGATTCACACAGGAGAGAATCCATTTAAATGTTCTGAATGCGAGATATGTTTTTCCCAAAAGTCATCTCTTGTTATACATCAGAGGAGTAACACAGGAGAGAAACCATTTACATGTTCTGAATGCAGCAAATGTTTTCTATGTAAGTTAAGTCTTGTTAGACATCAGATTAGGAAACATATAAATGCTCTGAGGACCTAATTCAGCTTTGTATATAAACTCTATGGTTTATAGACAAATCTGATGTTTGGGGGTCTGCACAGGCACAAGACCTGTTCTATGTATGTGCAGACTGGGTCATGTGATATAGCTCGCAGCCCCCTGGCACCACAGCAGGATGACATGCTGTGGCATTTATGGGGCAGCAAAGGCGATGTTTTACAATGCGGTAGTTTAGGGTCTGCTTCTTTGGATGCAGACTTCATGGACCTGGGTTCCCGTATCCTACGGCCAGTCTGAGGAAGCTTCTGATTATGTAGACTGACCATGGTCTGCAAACATTGTGAGTCTTGACCACTGATTGCAATTGTCATAGTAATATAGTAACATAGTAGATGAGGTTAAAAAAATACAAAATGTCCATCGAGTTCAACCTGTATTATAATTCTTACACTAATCAGTATATAACGTGTTAACTATAATGACCCAGATTAAATTATGTTTGTAGATCTAAATAACAGCTATAATTCATGCTTTTTCTAACATTCTCTTCCTTTAAATGCTATATCCTTTGATATTTTGTTCATCTAGGAATTTCTCTAATCCATTTTTAAACATATTAACTGAGTCTGCCATTACTACATTCTCAGGCAGAGTATTCCAAATGTTTACTGCCCTTACTGTGAAGAACCATTTTCTACGTTCAGTTTGAAACTTTCTCTCCTCCAACCTCAGAGAGTGCCCACGTGTCCTGTGTAGAGCCTTTTTGATAAACAAATCATCTGATAGATCCCTGTATTGTCCCTTTATATACTTGGAAATATTAATAATGTCTACTCTTAGAGGCCTCTTTTCAAGTGTAAACATATCTAACCTAGTTAGCCTTTCCTCACAGTCCAGTGCCTCTAACCCCTTGATCAGTTTAGTGGCTCAACCTCTGAACCCTTTCTAGTTACAATATTTTTTTTATATAGTGCGGTGCCCAGAACTGTACACAATATTCAAGGTGTGGCCGTACCAATGATTTGTACAGTGGCAGGATTACACTCACATCCCTTGTCTCAATTCCCCGTTTTATGCATCCTAGGGGTCAATTCGATTCAATGACTAGTTGCCAATTCCACTAGTTTACTTAAGTTTTGTCGACAATTGGAATTCCCACCTATTCAATTGTCGCCAATGTGACTGTTTAGTCGGCGATGTATATACAATTCCTGACAATTTGTTCTCCCTATAGGTTATAATGGTCAGACCAATTCAATGAACTCGCGGGTGGGGAGAGAGTTCGAATTCCCGACAATTTTAGACTTAAACTCTCCCTTTTTTTCTCTCATCCCCCAAGGGGTGAGAGTTGACCAATTTTTGTTTTGAATTTAATACTAAGCTATTAGAAATGCTGTAAATAGGTCTCATTTTTCAATCCAACACATTTATATTCCCACTGGCTACTTTAGCAAGTGGTTTTTCCCTCTCCCTTCTTAGTTGTTTCAACTAATAATCTTGCTGCAGTAGAGGATTTCATCTGAAGGGGGAAGGACTGCATACACCTGATTGGAGTTTTAAGAGGACACCGATCAAATCTTATCGTATAGTACATAATTACCCAACTAGGACAGCGATGTGTTTTGTGCCGCAGCGCACCGCAAACAACATTGCAGCAGGGCAGTTATGTCAGAGAATGCTGGTTTTCCCTACAAAACAGCAGGTTTAAGGTGCGAGAACCGGCATTCTCTGATTTACGGAGAGTTAAATTGACTAGCTGCAAGAGCCCCCTACTGGCACTATTCAATCCGTTCTGAAACTGAATTTACCCATTCGAAAAACATTTTACTTAATTTAATATTATTTTCAGAATTTTTAAATAAACTTTTGGACTTGCGGTGCTGTGAAAAAAATTCTGATACTCAGGTGGCGATACAAAAAAGTTTGGAAAACCACTGCACTACACTACTAAATAAAAAAAAAAAACACTTTTCTACTGCTGCTACTCTACACCGCTCACCCTGCACACACTACAGTACTGCTGCTAATCTCTACTCCCGGCCCCACCTACAGTACACTATAGCCCCATACACACAGGGAGATTTCCCCAGAGATGTGTACTGAGTGAGGAGGGGGGAGTCGCTCATGTCACCCAGCGGTGAAATGAGTGATGTGCTAGATTGAGCCAGCATGCAGGCTCAATCTAGCACCAGCGATAGTGAAGCGCGGGGCTGCGCATTGCTATCACTGTGGGGGTACACACGGATAGATCCTTGCTTAACGTCTAAGCAATCTAGGCAGATTGCTTAGAATTTAAGTACTGATCTCTATGTGTACCCCCCTTACCTCTCATCCAATACACTACTTCACTCCCTTCCCTGCATAATCCGTCACTACCCTGCACTGCACCCCCCTCCCTGCACACACTATCTTACACCCCCATCCCCACAAACACTATACTACAGCCACTACCCTGCACCCCACTACCCTGCACCTAGTAAACTAGGCTGGACAATCGGTTGATCGACAGTTCATGCTACCATATTAGTAACCTACTCTTAGTGTACATAGACCCCTGAGTATTTACTATATGAGAACATAAGACATTTGCACAGGGGCAATTCCCAAAGTGAAAAGGGCAAACACATATGCATGGAGAAATGTACTGCAGGTCAGTATTTTTGCAACTTTAGAAGTAATTTGGAGTTGGGTACATACCCATTTGCATAGTGAAATATCCACATTTGACCTGTGCATGCCTACCTCTCAACCAACACTCGGGTGCGGAATGGCTGACAGGTGGTAAGCATACCAGCAGCGGAACCTTGCGGGCTCACTGCGCTGAAGGCTCGGTGGTGCCCTGCGCTCACCACGGCTTCTATTCCCACTCTATGGGTGTCATGGACACACAGGAATGGGAATAGTCCCTGTTGGTTGGCATGCGGCCCGCCGGGATAGTGAAGGTGCGGGATGGAGGGGGAGGACATGTGATTGTCCGTCTCCTGACCGCCGGTCACATGAAAACATCCCCCCAACACTCCCTTCCCCACACACGGTACACTACCTATTACCCTGCATACCCCTCCCCGCAAACACAACTGCAGCTACCCTGCACCCTCTCAATGCACACACTTCACTACTTCTCACTGTACACACCCTACCCTGCATACTACCGCCGAACAAGTGGATACCTTTAAATACCTGGGTTCAACTATGAACGGTCAACAGATAGCTGCTACAAGTGACATCACGAGTGCCACAGCTGCCTTTGCAATTCTGGAAAAAGGCCTCAGGGACCAAAAGGACATTACCATTGGCACAAAAATTAGGGTATTCAACATATCAGTTAGAATAAATTTACTTTATGGTTCAGAATAATGGCAATACTTAAAAATGGCCTAACAAAGCTGGAATGTTTCCAAATGAGGTACTTATGAAATATACTTTAAAAAAAAAGAATGAACCGGAGAAATTAAAACATCCGAAAACCATTCAAAGACCAACCCACAGTTGAATCCTATGTTAAAAGACAGCGTTTAAAGTACAGATGAGGGGGTTCGGATTTAACGCCAGAATTAACGCCAGTTCGGTTTTATCCGGATTTTTTCTATTGGCTATCCAAAACATGTGACATCCGTGAGCCAATAAGATGCTGTTTTGAGAACCGAGTAAATCCGAGTAAAAAACGAACCCGCTCATCTCTAGTTTAAAGTGGTTTGGACATGTCTGCAGAATGGAGCCTAAAAGAATACCATACCAGTGCCTAAATACTGTAACAAATTCCTGAGGAATGGAAAATAGTAAGTGATACGCTAACATGGCTAAAGTCGATTGCACAAGATCTTCAACCATTACACTTCCATATTGATGATGCCAAGCAAGCCGCCCTAAACCAATCCCAGTACGTGTGATTATTAGTGATTCCCTGCCTTTGGCTGTCACAGTGCCAGCAAGCTTACCCTACTGGTGCCAACAACAATTAAGTCACATTATAAAGCGATGATTAATGTTTTTCAACACTTCCACAGAACAATTTACTGCTTCCCACTGCTGCTACCATTCCTTTCATGTCAGTACCAAAATGGTTGTGGCTTCTACGCCAAAGTCTTGCCTTAACATTACATTCCTGTGAGTAAAAGGAGGGAAAATAAGTCTCCTTCCTGTCCCTTCCCCCAAGTTGCATATTTAAGTCAGACTTAATACAATATCCCTCCCTGAAGTGAATTTCAGACTAAAAAAAAAAACAAAAAACACATTCCTGACAATTGAATTCCCAGGAGTTTGCAAATTCCCTACAATCATATTTAAGTCAGACTAATTACAATATCTCTCTCTGAATTGAATTGCCGACTAAAAAGTACATTCCTGACAATTAAATTCCCGTGATGAACGGGAGTTTGTATAGTCAGAAATTTGAAGACAAACTGTCACTGAATTGAATTGACCCCCTAATACCTTATTTGCTTTTGTTGCTGCACTTTGACATTAGGATCGGCTACTAAGTCTATTATCAATGAGCACCCTCAAATCTCTTTCCACTACTGTCTCCCCTACAATTTTCCCATTTAATTTATAGGCTGCCTGATTGTTCTTAGTCCCAAGGTGCATAAACTTAACATTTTTCTATATTGAATCTCGATACATCACCTCAGATACAGCACTTGGATCTTGCAGATGCATGCAGGAGGTGTCTATCTCTTACAGATGACTCCTGCTGTGTTTCAGTGTTATTTGTACAGAATTGCACATCCACTTCCCTGCGGCTGTGTAATTCCTTACACATCTGAATCAGCCACTGAATGCATCAAGTGTTTTACTAGAAATATAACGTGTATTAATCACATGAGTAGTAACTCTGAGGGCCTGAATGTAGCCTGTGTTTCATAAGTAAGTTACCTTATATCACTGCAATATGGTTACAAGTAAGGTTATGTGTATTTTTTTTTTAATGTGAGAAGTGTTTTATATAAACCAGTCTTGTTACAGACCGGGGAGGAGAAACATCTGTAGCTGATCATATGTACCAGTGCAATGTAATAAACAATTTGTATAATGAAACTCCCTAAACAGCCTGAAGTTATTATTTATTTGTGAATATAATTTGTCACTATCATGGTATAAGGGGTGGTAGTACTGACACCTAATACACTGGTATACAACACACAGGAGAGATAATAGCAGTTATCTTGGTGTAGTGCATTGGTTTAAAAAATATTTTCTCATTTTCATAAAAGGAAATTCATCCATGTTAAATGATATCAGTAAACTATTAGAACATACTGTAAAATGTAGTAAGGAAACTGACAAATAGGTATGAAAAAGTTATACAAATAAATGAATGGAGCTGGGGCAAGTGGTGCAATAATTTGCATTGTATACCCAAAAATTCTTAGCCCGTTAAGCTGGATACACACTATAATACCCCTATTCCACTGGCACTAAAAACTTGGGTTATTGCTGTGATAATCCGGGAGTGGCTCAGTAAGAAAGGGTTAACATGGGTCATGTGACTCGGGAATCCAACCTGGTTAGCTCGCAGGGTTGGTCCTGGAAAGGACCCAGGTCTCAGTGTAGTGTAAACGGGTAAGCCTGGTCAATGTCATTTAACTTTTCACCAATATGACAGTTTTTCTACCCTTTACCACAGCACCAATTTGTATAACTTCCTCTATGGGGTCAATTCTATTCGGCAACTAAAGAATAGCTCCGGGAATTAGCTCCCGACGCTATTCAACTCAGCTAAAGTTAAGTCGGCGATGTCCCGTTCTCGCCGATTTAACAGGTAGTTTTGTCGGGAGAACGGGCATTCTCCGACTTAACTACCCGGCGCGAGGCTGATTCCCGACAGAATCAGCCTCGCGCCGGCCGCGAGGCAGGACTTTTGTCGGGTTTCTTCTCTCATCCCCCGGGGATGAGAGAAGAATTCCCGACAATTTCGGGCAACTAGTAGCAGAATTGAATAGCGTCGGGAGCTAATTCCCGGCGCTATTCTTTAGTTGCCGAATAGAATTGACCCCTATGTGTATAAATAAGAGTTTGTGGATTTTTAATGCATTTATAGATAACAGACAATTGCACACAGTGACCATGCAGGGCAGCTTCACTCAAGTTAATGCTGTTAAAAATTATACACTTTGCAAAATACAATAATTACAAAGATTGTACAGATAGTCAGTTGAAAATATGTTACTAAATAAACAATGTTGTTGTAAAAGAACAATGGTACTTCATATTGATACCTGCTGCGGAGACAGGCCAGTCCCAACCTGCAAGTGCCACCTTTCAGGAAACCCACAAAACATTACTGCACAGGAGATATGCACTCAGAGGTCAGAAGTCACATGTCCTGGTAAGTTATCAGAAGATGGTACATTATACATCCATGGTCAGAGGTCACATGTGCTAAAGATTGCCTGGAATAACAGACAATGGTATGCAGCAGCAGATTGCTAAAGTCTACAGTGGTCCATGTTCTTTGCACACTGCTGCCAGAGCTTACATAGGTCTGTACAAGTTCCCAGATGTCTTTATCAGTAGACAGAATAGCAGAGTATGTCTGCTGTCCCAAAGCCAGGAAGCGAATGGGAAAAAGTAGGCATAGATTGGCAGTAAGTGTCCACTTGAGGAACGTGTTTGGAAACCTGTGACTTTGACAGGTAATATTTCACATTTACATTGTCAAATTGTGGCAAGTAGTCCTGATTTTTGCACTACACACTTTGTCCTTACCTACATCAAAACACTAAACCTACATTTCTAGAACCTTTCTTCAAACTAAAAGTAGATTAAAACTGAAGGCCTGTACACACTAGTCGATATAGTAAATTATGTTGTTTATTTTGACCCTTCCTGAGCGATATATTTTACTATATTGCCCAGTGTGTACGCAGTAAATGATGAACGATGAGCAACCCCACGCCTCATTAATGAGGCTCACTGTCACCTGGCCAGGCAGCTTAATTTGGACTCATCGTTCCAAATTTGCATGCAAGGCCCGGACGCAGCATAACGTCACTGTGCGATATTGTTAGCAAGTTATAATTAGTGGGAATCCTGCTCCATTTTTGTCCAGTATGATGAATTGATCTTGCCCAATATTTTTGCCACAAGGACGTATACCACTTCAAATATTTAATTCAAAGGGGAAATATTGACACTTGTATTTAAATTATATAGCCCAACAAATTAGTTTTTTTTTTAATTTGATTTATTAATAGCTAATTTTTAATTGAAAATAAATATACCATTTTACATATATACACAAAAGAGTGCTCCAAACAAAGGAATTTTATCTCTCCCAGAGTTCTGCGGTTCACCACACACATCGGAAAGTCATGTACTAACTACATAATTCCAGGAGCACCTCCAACAAACAGGTAGTTAGCCATCAGGATTGATGGTTTAGTAAATTGGTTTTGTCAAACTACTATTTTCAAGGATTCTCCTACCAAGAAAATGAAAATAGTTTTTTTGTGAATCCCTCAGAATTTTATAAAGTAATGAAATCTTTAGTTGGCTTGATCAGAGAACAGAAAGCAAAAAAATATAGTAAACCACTGCGCTCAACGGCTGCGGTTGCGTAGTACCAAGGTGTCACTCAACACCATGCAATTGGACCTAAAGAAAAAATGGGGACTACATCAACTGCGCACAATAACCAATGATCTCTATAATGTCTCTAAACATTAAGAAGTGAGTCAGTTCAAGGATTGTTGGGTCTTCTTAAGACTTCCTTTTCTTATTCCAATGGGTTGGAGTCCTCTTAGCAAACTTGTTCCAATGTCCCTCAAAAAGCAGAAGAAAGGAGAGCGATATCGTGTAGTACGTCCCAGATTCAAAAGAGGGGAAGTTGTTCTAGGATTTCATAGTTTGACGAATAAATTTCGTACCGTACTCACGTCTAGAGGGAAGTTTTTTCCACATATAAAGGTTTCTTTATAGGTCCAGATTACTCCTGGCCGAGCAGATGGATGTTCCAGACTTCTTTCGGTTTCTCCCCAAACGATGACCCAAGGCGGAAAATAAGGGAGAAAGTAGTCAAATTAATAGACCACAACTGTAGTCTATTATCTCAACCAAAATTTATAGACGGAGGGGTTAGCCAGCTTACCGTACTTACACTAAACATGTGTATAAAGGCACATAAAGGTATCTTTAACTGTGATTAATTGCCTGACCATTCACTCAGTGTTGAGAATGTCAATGGGTAAGCGTACCCCACTTACGATCTTCCACTTGTTGTCTCTCACGTAGCGGTTTCTTTCTCCACCTCCTTCTCAGAAGGTGGAATTCCACCCTTGGATGCGCCCAATCATATCGTAAGTAATGCTGGGCTAGAAGTGATGATGGCTGGCGGTACCCAGTATCAGCTCCACATTCAAACACAAAGAAATGAGGGATTTAATACTCATCTAGGGAAGTATGGGTGGAGACGTTTAAACTGTTCCTTATACGTTGTGTCCTTTCCAGCCAACTTAAAAGCCAGTGTGCAGATGATCCTCAAACCAGAGAGCACGTCAATAGCAATTGCAATGTTTAGAATTCTGAGTGATAGATAGAGTAGGACTATGGGGGAGACTTTCGAGCAATTGATCAGCTTTACAAATGTTGCAACAACTGAATGTAACATTCCCAGTGTCACTTCAGGTGTGGCTGGGGATCCGTTGGGTCCTCTGACAGAAGGGCTCTGGCATCTGGCAAGCTATGATGATCCTCTGCAGGGTTCATCATAGCTTGCCAGATGCCAGAGCCCTTCTGGCATTTGTAAAGCTGATCAATTGCTCCAAAGTCTCCCCCATAGTCCTACTCTATCTATCACTCAGAATTCTAAACATTGCAATTGCTATTGACGTGCTCTCTGGTTTGAGGATCATCTGCACACTGGCTTTTAAGTTGGCTGGAAAGGACACAACGTATAAGGAACAGTTTAAACGTCTCCACCCATATTTCCCTAGATGAGTATTAAATCCCTCATTTCTTTGTGTTTGAATGTGGAGCTGATACTGGGTACCGCCAGCCATCATCACTTCTAGCCCGGCATTACTTACGATATGATTGGGCGCATCCAAGGGTGGAATTCCACCTTCTGAGAAGGAGGTGGAGAAAGAAACCGCTACGTGAGAGACAACAAGTGGAAGATCGTAAGTGGGGTACGCTTACCGATTGACATTCTCAACACTGAGTGAATGGTCAGGCAATTAATCACAGTTAAAGATACCTTTATGTGCCTTTATACACATGTTTAGTGTAAGTACGGTAAGCTGGCTAACCCCTCCGTCTATAAATTTTGATTGAGATAATAGACTACAGTTGTGGTCTATTAATTCGACTACTTTCTCCCTTATTTTCCGCCTTGGGTCATCGTTTGGGGAGAAACCGAAAGAAGTCTGGAACATCCATCTGCTCGGCCAGGAGTAATCTGGACCTATAAAGAAACCTTTATATGTGGAAATAACTTCCCTCTAGACGTGAGTACGGTACGAAATTTATTCGTCAAACTATGAAATCCTAGAACAACTTCCCCTCTTTTGAATCTGGGACGTACTACACGATATCGCTCTCCTTTCTTCTTCTTTTTGAGGGACATTGGAACAAGTTTGCTAAGAGGACTCCAACCCATTGGAATAAGAAAAGGAAGTCTTAAGAAGACCCCAAAATCCTTGAACTGACTCACTTCTTAATGTTTAGAGACATTATAGAGATCATTGGTTATTGTGCGCAGTTGATGTAGTCCCCATTTTTTCTTTTGATCAGAGAACAGTTTCCCTTTCCACTATGTCTCTTATTCTTAGTGGGAATCCTGCTCCATTTTTGTGCAGTATTTTATCCTGTAAGAAAGAAAAGATCACATTTAAAAGCTTAAGGATTACCTGTGTAGATCTACTTGTACAGTTATAATGTTATATTGTATAAGGAACATGATGTCTATATATTTACACTAACATTTATGATCTAGTCTTTTACTATTCTTTAAAAAAAATTCTATATTTTCAAATTGCTATATCTCCAATTCCAGTTATATGTGCAGCACCGAGGCCTCTACATTATGCAGCTAATAACAATACTTAATATACACCATATGGTCTATTAATGTTTTTATAAAAATTGTATAATCCCTATACTCTGACCTCAGTATGGGCATATAATACATTTCTCACCCTCCACACTGACCATAGATGGGTAACACATGCTACCGATCCTGTAACACCTACTGTCAGCTGATGCACCAGGATGCTGCCATTATCTCTGCACACACCATGGGAATGTGGAAAACATGATCATCTCAGAGTAAATGTAAAGGAACTACTAGAGACAATAGAGGAGGTCACCTCCAGGTGCATGCCATGAATAGCGCAACCTCCTCCATTGCCCTTCCTGTCTTTGCTATATTTGTTGCAGAGCCCCCGTCTGGAGTCTGGAGAGGATCTAAAGTGTAGCAGGCTACTAAGGGTCAGGTGCATATGTAAAAGTTCATGTCCCACCTTCTATCAGCTTCTCATCCCTCCACAACTCTTACACATAAGTCTGACCCTGTCTCCTCTGCTTTGGAGGTCGGAGCAGTGAGCATGGAGTAGCACACTGCAGCAAGGAGGTGGGATAACTTTTCAGCAACAGGTGGAATGTTGGGATGAAGAAGGTGGGGGTGTAACTACTGATATGGGTGTGTGATCAGTGTTGTATATACATTGTTGTGTTTGTGTATATGTACGTATTTATGTATGTGTGTAGGAATCATAAAAATATTAGCGCTTAATGTATTATATTACATTCATTATTTTATTAACATGGGAGGAAAATAGGGGAAGAACAGTGGAAGATGGGAGGAAAACAAGAGGAATAACAGGGGCTAGATGGGAGGTAGATGTGATAATACAATTTTCTACTGTTGGTGTCCAGATAACAGGAAAAAAAGGAAATTTGTGACAAAATAACACCACTTTAAGGGCATGAAACCCCACTTCTGCCCTCACTAGACGTTACATCCAGGTACACTAACTGAAAGTGGTATAGACGCAACCTGAGAGAAAGGTGGAACACAGAGAAACTAACAGGATGAGATGGGAGGAAAGGGAATGAAAAAAGTACAAAATACATATTATATACACACATACCCAGAATAATAGTGAGTTCCAGAGAATAGTTATGTGTGTGTCAAATATAGATTGATAGATAGATCTGTTAGTAAACTTACATTTTGCATCTAATTTCACAGCCCTGTATTGTGGAAGCTGTGGATCCTACTGAGTTGCACATACATCAAAGGGCCAAGCATATGCACTACTCTTTAATTTATACCCTGGATTTGTTGCTGCAAGGGGCCCTTCTATTGGCTATTTTGGAATTTATATCAGGCATCGCTCTGCTTTCCAATGGCTGGCCTCTCACTCAAGACCAGACACAACTGATCCGTGTTCCTCTAAGAAACCATCCCTCCCTTTCTATATCCTGTCTTCCCTCTGTCCCCTTAAGGGCCGGCCCAAGCTTTATGTTTTTGGTAAGCAAATATATATATTTGCACTCCTTAATGATTAAAAAATCTTTAAAGGGACAGTTTGTCCTCACAAGGACGGGGCATGGCCAAGAGTACAGGGAGATCATCGGCGACAGGGAAATAGTAGGAGACTGGGGAGACAACGGTATTGGAGATAGTGGGTGACTGGGGAGGCAGGGTTGACCTGACCTACTAGCACCAGACACAGTTATAGTAACACTGAAGGCCTGGCTTTCTGCGGCCGACAATAACCACACAGCCATGGCAGCCCACCCAGCATCTAGAGAGAGCTGCTGCTGGAAAAGGAACACTTTCAGGGATGCACATGGGGTTTTGGGTAGGCTGGGGGCATGGTCCAGGATGCCCAATGCCCTTTTTACTGTGGCACCTTATCAGCCGCGTATCCAGTTTAATGGTATGGTCGGCCCTGGTACCTCCCACTCAGCACCTCATCTCTTCTCTATACTGCGGCAGTGCAGGAAGTAGCAGAGCAGTTCCTGCAACATGACTATCCGATGTCTGTGGTGAACCACAGCACTCCGGGAGAGAGAAAATTCCTTTGTTTGGAGCACTCTTTTGTGTATATATGTAAATTGGTATATTTATTTTCAATTAAAACTTAGCTTTTATTTAGTCAAATTCAAAAAATACAAATTTGTTGGGGTATATCATTTAAATACAAGTGCCAATATTTCCCTTTTAATTAAATATTAGACGTGGTATTCATCCTTGTGGCAAAAATATTGGGCGAGATCAATCCATCATAACTGGATATGTTTCTCACAATTACTTTTCTCTGGTGATATTTATTCTATCTGATCTATAAAGAGTATATACATGTGGATACATGATTCTTCATTTTATAAATGGTGAGGTGAGTTTTATGAGGAGGTATTTATGATCATGGAAGGAAACAATACGATGACCATTTCAATTTATTAATCGCATCAAGCATATATAGGAGACAAATGAGAAGAAGTATACCGAATAGAATTTTGGCTATAGTAATTGCTTATAACATGTATTTATTTATTTAATTTCATATAGACAGTCACTGCCTGCTGCAACCGTGACAGATTACTGTCCTATTTGCTATGCTTGAGAAACAACTTGATCATAATAACTTAATAATAATAACTTGAATAAATCAGAGATAAGGCACTTAAAGATCTTGCTAGCTATTCTGATATCACAATACGCCCCGCCGACAAAGGCGGGGGCATTGTGATACAGGATTTACATGTGTATAGAAGTGAATTGCAGAGACAGCTCAGTGATAGTAAGGTATATAGATTATTACCAGGTGAACCTACTAGGATATTTTCTCAACTACTTATTGAGCAATTGCAGCTGGCAGTGGATAACAACATAATTTCTAGTGTGTTAATGAAGGCTCTCATTACTGATCATCTGGTGGTACGTGTTCTTTATTCCCTACCTAAAATCCACAAGAGTTTAGTTAACCCTCCGGGTCGGCCTATCATCGCTGCCCGTGATGGTTCGTTTCAAAAGGCAGCGACTTACATTGACACATTATTGCAACCTTGCATCATTAATAATGAACAATATTTACTTGATACTACTTTGTTTATTAATTGCATTAGGTTGTTGGGGAGTTTCCCTCCGAATAGTGTTTTGTGCAGTGTGGATATTTCCAGCCTTTATACTGTCATGCCTAATAATATGGGTTTGGCAGCCGTTCGTAAGCTATCGACCGATAATAGCGCATACTCTGGACCAGATGTCAATTTTGTGGTGAATTTACTCGAATTGATTTGGACACACATATTTTATATTTGATGGCAGGTTTTACCTGCAGACAGCTGGGTGTGCGATGGGATCCCCTGTGGCCCCATCATATGCTAATGCATACATGTTTTGTGCTGAAAAAGAGATATTTTTTGATAGTTGTGTGGCTGAATCCATTCTAGTTTACAAACGGTATATAGATTATCTCTTTATCATCTGGCTTAAAACTGAGGAAGAATTTGTTTTTTTCATTGATAAACACAATAAGTCTGATCATCCCATTAAGTTTATTTGTAGCACGAGTAAGGAATGTGTTAACTATCTTAATGTATCTGTTTCTGTTCGTGATGGAGCATTACATACTGAATTGTACCATAAACCCACAGATCGGAACACGTTACTACACGCAGAAAACTTTCATCCTAAACCACTTAAGTACGGACTTCCGTATTCTCAGTTTATATGGGCAGAATGTAGTTGCAGTGATAAGACAGTAGCATGCAGGCATATAGATGAAATGATGATCAAATTCACTCAAAGGGGATACCCTATGGAGACATTGTTGTTGGCTAAATGTAGAGCTTTAAATATGGATAGAGACATATTGCTAACATGTAAACGTAAGAAACGTGAGAGTGATCGGTTGCCTTTGGTAAATCATTTTAATACATAAAGCCAGTCCATTTCTAAAACAGCCAAAACACTGTGGCCTATTGTAGGCACGGATAAGGATTTAAATCTGAGTACTGTGTCCATTATGCCAACATACACAAGATGAAAAAACATTAGGGACTAGGTTATGAGAACTGATATTACCGGACAACATTCGGCTAATAGCAAACAAAATTTTATGTCACTAAGAAAGGGCTGCTTTCGGTGCTTAAATTGCAACACATGTCATTCTCTGATCACAGGCTCATGTTTTTCTCACCCTCAAAGTGGACGTAAACACTCGATTGATCATCGGGTTACTTGTACCACTAGATTCATTATTTACTTTATCACGTGTCCATATGTGCTTTGCTATGTTGGCAAAACTGACCGCACTTTGAGGGAACGTATGGTCAACCATAAATTAGCCATTAGGAATGCACTATTGTCCGGGAATAGCGATCAACCTGTTGCCCGGCATTTTGCTCAGGTGCATCATAGCGTAGCTGCGCTTAAGTATATTATTATAGATCATGAACCAGAGAAACTTCGAGGAGGTAACAGGTCTGCTTGATTACTTAGGAAAGAATCCCTTTGAATTTTTGAACTTCAAACTTTGACCCAAAAGGGCCTCAACGAGACGCTAGGACTTTGTTGCTTTTTATAAGTAATGGGGGTATAGGTTTTTCAGTCTATTTATGAAGAGATTGATATAGAGGATTTATTCAGTGTGCCATTTTTCTGTTCACAATTATTGTATAAGTTTATGCTATGCCAGTGTCACTTATACTATATACTGATGTCTTCATCTGTATATTTTTTAAAGTTTTTGTTATTCATTCCTGTTTTATTGTGGGTGTGGGTATATTGAGTGCTCAGGTGTTGCGGCTCAGTACGGTGACGTCATCAGTGGGTGTTTCCGTCCGGACCTGTGACTGAGCTCAGTGCACGTTGTGGGGAGATACTATAAAGGTATGTGTTTTATGCTTCTTGTTTGTAATCTCAAGAAGAGGTGATTAAACTTCGAAACGTCACTATCTAACCTGCTTGTGCCGTGCAGTATATTCTGAGTGCCGCCTACATCGTCTTTGCTATATATATATATATATATATATATATATACAAAGGAGCACCATGTGACATATCCACACCCTATTTGTTAACATAACAGTTACTGGGTTGGATCCAGTGTATACAGTTGCAGGCTATACCTTGAGGTTCCCATATCCTCTATCTTTTCATCATCATATATATCAGAATGTCTTTAAGATCATGAGAAACAAAATGATATCATAGCTGTACAAACATTAGTCTGTACAAATATAATTGTTTGCTTCTTTATGAAAGACTTTTGTACTGAATCATTGTTACATTCCTGCTGATATGTAGAACAGCTCTTTCTGCTGATACTCTGCCTGGACAATAGGTGACTCCTAAACAAAAGGTTCCTTTGGTGACATAACAGGAGGCCGGAGGCTGCTGTGATCTAATTAGAATGCAAGGCGTTACCCCTGCCAGTGTGTAATTACCATTCCCCATTGTAGTAAGTGACTTTAGGAATATTTACACCTCATTTACAAGACAAGGAGCTGGGCACGAGAAGCCGATGTGCTGAATGACTATATACTAATGTTATGTGACCCTAATTTACATGTCACCTTTCAGTGTAAGAATTCCTTCTGGTCATCCTGGGAACTACTGGGAAGAGATGGGGGAGGAGTGACTATAAATAGGCTGTATCAGGCCACTGATAGCTGATGGAGGAGCTGCTGGATGAGTTACTGGTTGGAGAGCTGGGAGGATGGATCAGTAAGAGAGAGACAGAGGACGAATCTCCAGAGTAAGTTAAATATATTATACATAAATATATACTGATACATGAAATACATTTGTAGATACAGTATTGTCTTGTTTTCTAAAATTAAAACGTTTAAACGTAAATATGGTTAAATAGTTTAATCATTTAATTATATGTAAAAGGATATATTACTGTTATCTTTATATTCTATATTTTGTACTATCTATTAATTTATGCACCTTTATGAGATGACCCAAGATTTTGTCTTGTCAGACCTGGGCTTTTTAACCCGGGCCGAATCTGGGTTTTTGCTCACAAACACCCTCTGACACTACAATATAGACAAGGGAAATTCCGGAGTCATCCTCTTTCAGACATAAGCTGGGTTTTGTTTCTGCTGTTCTGTGTCTGGCTTGTTGTCTACATGTGTAATACCTTACATATTACTCTGTGCATCAGGTTAGTAAATATAAAGTGGTGTTTAGGTGACAGCTCCTTCATATTATCTTGTAAATTTCTCTGCATCAGGTATATAAAGGGATCTATGTGGCAGCTCCTTTAAAGATACATATTCTTCTTTATATCTGGTATCTATAAGGAAGAATCTATGTGACAGCTCCACCATAAACTCCTCCACATTACTCTGTGCCTCATCTGACTGGAAATTAGGATATTTGAGCAATTTGGTAAAATACACAAATATGAAGACAATGGTAAATGACTGGAACATGGGCCTATTCAGTATGGATCATTTCTGATATGCGATCGCATCGCTGGCGGCCATTTGCATACTGGGTATCCTTGCCCTGTTCTAGGCAGCCCCCAGCATGTGATCACAAACAGTTGCAGTATTGCTAATTTAGCATAACTGCAAGTGAAGCTGAATCAGGTCCCATGTTTGTTAGTCTATATAAATATATATCATGGTCCAAATTAAAAAAAAACTATTACTGTAAAAGTAGAATTACCCCTGTAACCTTTATTCTTTTTAATATAATATTTTTTTGTTACAGGACAAATGTGCACAATTTCCACTAAGAATATTACAATACATTGTGGAAAGGGACATTTATCGCTAATCAAGACAACTACAGATGTAATTTCTTCTTATACCTTTGGAGAATTTACAAAAACGATTTTAATTTTCTGATAAGCAAAAACCTTCTGCAGCTAATTTGTTTATTATCTAATACATGATGAGTCTCACAGGAGAGAAACCACATCTGTGCTCTGAGTGTGACAGAAGCTTTACATATAAATCACATCTTCTCACACATCAGAGGATTCATACAGGAGAGAAACCATTTACATGTTCTGAGTGCAGCAAGTGTTTTTCCCTAAAGTCATCTCTTGTTATACATCAGAGGATTCACACAGGAGAGAAACCATTTACATGTTCAGAATGCAGACAATGTTTTCTCTGCAAGTCACATCTTGTTATACATCAGAGGAGTCATACAGGAGAGAAACCATTTACATGTTCTGAATGCAACAAATGTTTTTCCCAAAAGTCATCTCTTGTTATACATCAGAGGAGTCACACAGGAGAGAAACCATTTACATGTTCTGAATGCAACAAATGTTTTTCCCAAAAGTCATCTCTTGTTATACATCATAGGAGTCACACAGGAGAGAAACCATTTACATGTTCTGAATGCAACAAATGTTTTTCCCGAAAGTCATATTTTCTTATACATCAGAGGATTCACACAGGATAGAACCCATTTACATGTTCAGAATGCAGCCAATGTTTTCTCTGCAAGTCACATCTTGTGAAACATCAGAGGAGTCACACAGGAGAGAATACATTTAAATGTTCAGAATGCAGCAAATGTTTTCTATTTAAGTCAAGTCTTGTTAGACATCAGATTAGGAAACATATAAATGCTCTGAGGACCTAATTCAACTTTGTACATAAACCCTATGGTTTATAGACAAATCTGATGTTTGGGTGTCTGCACAGGCACAAAACCTGTTCTGTGTATGTGCAGACTGGGTATTGTGATACAGTTCACAGCCCCCTGGCACCACAGAAAGATGACATGCTGTGGAATTTCTGGGGCAGCAACTGACAATGTTTTTATAATGGTGGTGGTTTAGGGTCGGCTTCTTTGGATGCAGACTTCAAGGACCTGGGTTTGAGTCTGAGGAAGCTTCAGATTATGCAGACTGACCATAGTCTGCAAACATTGTGTGTTTTAACCAGTGATTGCAATTGTCATAGTAACATAATAACATAGTATATGAGGTTGAAAAAATACAAAATGTCTGTCGAGTTCAGCCTGTATTATAATTCTTATACTACTCAGTATATAACTTGTTAACTTTAATGACCCAGATTACGTTATATTTATAGCTCTAAATAACAGCTATAATGCATGCTTTTTCTAACATTCTCTTCCTTTAAATGCTATATCCTTGGATATTTTGTTCATCTAGGAATTTATCTAATCCATTTTTAAACATATTAACTGAATCCGCCATTACTACCTTCTCTGGCAGAGAATTCCAAATGT
Organism: Pseudophryne corroboree; assembly: GCF_028390025.1. Taxonomy (NCBI): domain Eukaryota; kingdom Metazoa; phylum Chordata; class Amphibia; order Anura; family Myobatrachidae; genus Pseudophryne; species Pseudophryne corroboree. The sequence continues at coordinate 63,002,772 of NC_086449.1, forward strand.
TTACTGCCATTACTGTGAAGAACCATTTTCTACGTTCGGTTTGAAACGTTCTCTCCTCCAACCTCAGAGAGTGCCCACGTGCCCTGTGTAGAGCCTTTTCTATAAACAAATCACCTGATAGATCCTTGTATTGTCCCTTTATATACTTGAAAATATTAAGAATGTCTCCTCTTAGAGGCCTCTTTTCGAGTGTAAACATATCTAACCTTTCTAATCCTTTCCTCATAGTCAAGTGCCTCTAACCCCTTGATCAGTTTGGTGGCTCGCCGCTGAAGCCTTTGCAGTTCCAAGATATATTTTTTTTAGTGCGGTTCCCAGAACTATACACAATATTCAAGGTGTGGCCGTACCAATGATTTGTACAGTGGCAGGATTATACTCACATCCCTTGTCTCCATTCCCTGTTTTGTGCATCCTAATACCTTATTTGCTTTTGTTGCTGCACTTTGACATTGGGATCTGCTACTAAGTCTATTATCAATGAGCACCCCCAAATATTTTTCCACTACTATCTCCCCTACAATTTCCCCATTTAATTTATAGGCTGCCCGATTGTTCGTAGTCCCGAGGTGCATAACTTTACATTTTTCTATATTGAACCTGATACAAGATACAGCACTTGGATCTTGCAGATGCATGCAGGAAGTGTCTATCTCTTACAGATGCCTCCTGCTGTGTTTCAGTGTTATTTGTACAGAATTACACATCCACTTCCTTGCGGCTGTGTAATTCTTTACACATCTGAATCACCTACTGAATGCAGCAAGTGTTTTACTAGAAATATAACGTGTACTAATCACATGAGTAGTAACTCTGAGGGCCTGAATGTAGCCTGTGTTTCATAAGTAAGTTACCTTGTATCACTCCAATATGGTTACAAGTAAGGAAATGTTTCTCTTTTTGAATGTGAGAAGTGCTTTATATAAACCAGTCTTGTTACAGACCGGGGAGGAGAAACATCTGTAGCTGATCATATATACCAGTCTAATGTAATAAACAGTGTGTATAATGAAACTCCCTAAATTGCCTGAGATTATTATTTATTTGTGAATATAATTTGTCACTATTATGGTATAAGGGGTAGTACTACTGACACCTAATACACTGGTATACAACACACAGGAGAGAGAATAGCAGTTATCTTGGTGTAGTGCATTGGTTTAAAAAATATTTTCTCATTTTCATAAAAGGAAATTCATCCATGTTAAATGATATCAGTAAACTATTAGAACATACTGTAAAATGTAGTAAGGAAACTGACAAATAGGTATGAAAAAGTTATACAAATAAATGAATGGAGCTGGGGCAAGTGGTGCAATAATTTGCATTGTATACCCAAAAATTCTTAGCCAGTTAAGCTGGATACGCACTATAATACCCCTATTCCACTGGCACTAAAAACAGGGGTTATTGCTGTGATAACCCTGGAGTGGCTCAGTAAGAAAGGGTTAACACAGGTCATGTGACTTGGGAATCCAACCTGGTTAGCTCGCAGGGTTAGTCCTGGGAAGGACCCAGGTCACAGTGCAGTGTAAACGGGTAAGTCTGGTCAATGTCATTTAACTTTTCACCAATTTGACAGTTTTTCTACCCTTTACCACAGCACCAATTTGTATAACTTCCTCAATGTGTATAAATGAGAGTTTGTGGATTTTTAATGCATTTACAGATAACAGACAATTGCACGCAGTGACCATGCAGGGCAGCTTCACCCAAGTTAATGCTGTTAAAAATTATACACTCTGCAAAATACAATAATTACAAAGATTGTACAGATGGTCAGTTGACAATATGTTACTAAATAAACAATGTTGTTGTAAAAGAACAATGCTACTTCATATTGATGATACCTGCTGTGAAAACAGGCCAGTCCCAACCTGCAAGTGCCACCTTTCAGGAAACCCACAAAACATTACTGCACAGGAGATATGCACTCAGAGGTCAGAAGTCACATGTCCTGGTAAGTTATCAGAAGATGGTACATTATACACCCATGGTCAGAGGTCACAGGTGCTAAGGATTGCCTGGAAATACAGACAATGGTATGTGGCAGCAGCTTGCTAAGGTCTACAGTGGTCCATGTTCTTTGCACCCTGCTGCCAGAGCTTACAGAGGTCTGTGCAAGTTCCCTGATTTCTTTATCAATAGCCAGAATAGCAGAGTATGTCTGCTGTCCCAGAGCCAGGAAGTGAATGGGAGAAAGTAGGCATAGATTGGCAGTAAGTGTCCACTTGAGGAACGTGTTTGGGAACCTGTGGCTTTGTAACAAAGAAAGAAAAAGTATGACTCTTGTTGGGGCGCACTCTTGTTGTATCGTGTTGTCTAATGATTAGTGATGTGTATAAAAAATAGTAATTTCTTTATTTCTACTCTTAAAATATTTGGGAACTCAGCACAAAACAAAAATCAATAATTAAATTTAACATAATTACTGAATTAGCGCCACTGTCACACTTACACTTATTGTTACTTTGAAATTATGGCCCACTTGTGGGTGAGAAAAAATGTTTTGTTGTCTTTTACAAATGGACAGAAATTGAATACAGTTTTTGTTAACAAAGAAAACAACTGTTTTATCAAACAAGAACTTGTGGTTGTCCTCTATAACGCCCAAACGGACAATCAGATCCAAATTTTGGATTGCAAATCCAATGTGTAGAATTTAATAAACTACAAAAATGGTCCAGTCTTTTTTATACCGTATCCGCTATGGATGCTGCTCGGGTAACTCCAAAGGGATGTACTCATGTGACCAGCAGTTAAATAACCTCCCCCTACATACCGCCCCCTCACAAACCCAACGGTCGGCATGCCGACCAACAGGGACTTTTCCCTATCGTGGGTATCTACCAATAGAGTGGGAATAGAACCCATTGCTGCACTTGCTCCCCCCCCCCCACCCCGGGATTCCGCTGCTGGGATCCCGGCGTCGGTATGCTTTCAGCCCTAGGTGGACGACTCTTTCCCGCTCTCATTGCCCCCATTCACTGCCCATTGTGGCACATGGGGCAACAGTAGAAAGGGAACCTGTTTCCACACACCTGGGGTTCTTTCCTGTTCTTAAGCTGATGCACATTATTAATCATATTATATTGATGTACCCTATGCTACTATTATAGCTTCACCTGGTGTGCCGATATATAATCTGAGTTATGAACCAGAGAGGTATTTCAATTTTGAATTAATTGTTTATTAGCACCTCATGTTCCAGTGAGAAAAATCTCCACAGTTTCATATGAAAATTAATGTTAAAATTTAGGTCTCACAATCTGAAGGATAGGAACTGTAGCGGTGTTACAGAGGCCATTTGTGCCTCTATATATATGCTTTGATATTACATGCACATGGGTTGCAGTGATAAGAGCTGGTTGTGTGTCTGCTAAATCTCCAGATACTGCCTATGCAATTTGTCCTAAAGAAGGAAGTGTGGTTCTTGCATTTTTCGTGAATCGAACAGAAGTAACAGACAGTATGGAGCAAATTAATGATCATTGTTTCTGTATAACCAAGTTTGTATCTGTCTCTCTTCTTCTTCAACGAGGATAGAAAGCTGTTATTTGTGCCCATACATATGTTTTGGTATTACACGCACATGAGCTGCAGTGATAAGAGCTGATTAAATACCTACCATATACATTTTTCTATTCCAATGGCAGCCCTTCTTTGGGGCGCAAATATTTGAGACAAAAACGTATAAATGCTTTGGTATCACATACACATGGGTAGCAGTGATAAGAACTTCTAGACACCTACCATACACTCTTTATTGACAGCCTCTTCTCTTGGACACAAATACTTGAGACAGAGTATCCATTATCTGGTCTCTAGTACGTACTGTCATGTCAGCCATACATTGCTGCAGAATGGTGGACACAATCATGTATCAAATTACATTAGCACCATTACTGCAGTCTTGAACAGTAGACTGGTGTAAAGGGTGACTGTATGTTACAAAACTTTCATACAACTCATTTTGCTCCTCTTCCTTTCCTTTTTTACTCCTTGGAATAACACAGGAGCTATTACTCTGGCAATGCATTTATTGATGGTACTCACAGAAAAGTGAATCCCTCTATAGAGGGTTACTAAAGTTATAGTATTATAGAGATAACTAAAATATATATAGTCTCCAAAGGGAACATAACAGTAGCTAACCAGCACTGATAAATTTCATTAATATATCACTTAGCTTACTGAATTGTATTAACCCCCCCTTTTTGCCTTAAAATTTATGCACCCTGACATCATTTAAATGTCTCAGTCCCATTGGCTATCCCTTTGTTAATTTTGCACTTTCAGGCTATCAGATGAAATACTATGCCTGATCATAGTGACTCATTTTAAGTTTGGAAATATAAGTTACATTTTAAATATCGAATAATCACTTCAAAAAGAGTGCACCACACGCTAAGCCCTTCTTTTAGTGACAGGCCCACTAGTGGCTTACACTAGATAACCTCTAGAGAAAAAAAAAGCGCTCTGGTCTTAGCCATGGTGGAGAGGAAGCAGTCTGACTGTTTGAGGTTGTGGACAGGTGTCTTTTATACAGAAAACCAGTTAAAACAGGTGCCATTAATACAGGTAATGAGTGGAGGATAGAAAGCTTCTTAAAGAAGAAGTAACAGGTATGTGAGAGCCAGAAATCTTGCTGCTTGGTAGGTGTCCAAATATTTATTTTTCACAAGAATATACAAGTAATTTGTTTAAAAATCATACAATGTGATTTCCTGTTTTTTTTTTTCAGATTCTGTCTCTCACAGTTATGATGGAAATGACAGACCTCTCATCTTTTTAAGTGGGTCAACTTGCACAATCGGTGGCTGTCCAAATACTTTTTTGCCCCACTATATATATATATATATATATATATACAAGCTCCACCATCTGATGGTTTAGCTGTCTTTGGCCTAGTGCCATGTAATTACCTAGGTATTTAACTTTGTCAGTACACCGTTTCATTTTGTCCTGCGATTCCTTGTGTCCTGTTCTGCAAGAAAACACAACACTGGTTAGTATATGATACTGATGCTACAAATGGTTTGGAGCACAACAGCAGATCATCCACACTCATTACTTGCTCCCATGCACAACTACAAACTTTCCTCAGACTATATCTATCCTACAGAATGCCTTACCATATAAAAGCATTCCCTGAGAACTCACCTATTCAGACAAGCTTATCAAATCCCAGAACCTCTCACATTATCTGTATAGCCTTTCTGTACAATCATATACCACCCATACTTTCTTTCTACTGACCCTGGTAGATCACTGCAAATCATGCAGTCCAATAAGAACACAGAAACCGGCAGTTTACCGGAAAACACAGGGATTGCCTTTTTTGGAGCACTCTTTTTAATTAATTGATTTTGAATTGATATGATTAATACTGTACAACGTAACCTTTAATGACACTCTTTAAAATAAAGAGGGTGAAAATTTGATTCATAGCTGTCATATATATTGACACGCCTCCCCCCGAAAAAATTAATAAGCACACAGCTATTTTAACAATTCTTATCATTATCGTTATGGTGACTAATATTTTGTGTGAGAAAATCTTTCTAACCTAAAATGAAATATAAAACTCAAATGAATTGATTATCTTAGTCAACGGCTTAATATTATAATCACCTGGCTATATATTGTTCTTGCATAGATAATACTCCAGAATTTGCATCACTGTTTAAAACAAACTATATAGAGTGTGCTGCTTCAATATGGTCTATTCTTAGAAATAATGCTAATACAGTAACGTCCTGCTGTTTATACATGTGGCACAAACCACAATCTTCCAAAAATTAATAAGGTGGCATAAATAACTAAACACTTAAATTGTGATTTTCACAGACACTTAAATAACACACAGTGCCAGACACAATTGACATGTGTGGTTAAATTATTTTGTCAGCTGGAATTAACGTGATCCCAATTCAATCCATCACACTGGTCTGTTGTTATAACCTGATTAGGAATCAGCAGAGAGTTGATACCACGACCTGTAACAGTGGTTAACAATTCCTAGGAGGTGCAGAGTGGTGCTGATTTTACACAGTATTCAATGATATAGCGCAAGTCATAACCCACAAGACCTTAGTAAAGTAGCAAAAATAATTCAAACCTGATTTATGGTTTCATAAACACTGACGTAGATGTCACAATGTCAAGCACAATTAATCCATGTTTCTTTGTTCAATTCTTAAACATCAGAAAATATATTACCTAGTACTAGCTAGATAAGCATAATTACAGTTCAAACTGCAATGCCAGTCTGTTATTAAGACTTGATTGGGAATCAGCTAAGGGTTGATAACATAGCCTCTAACCAGTGTCAGCCTTACCTACGAGGTACTGAGTAATAATTATCGGCAAAAATAGATGTGCATTAGCCAATTACAGACACTCAGGCTGTAAGCACAATATGAACATGTTAATTAATTCCTCTGCATTTAGACCTATAGCTGGAAAATGTAAAGACATTAATCCGCTGTTAGAGAATGTGAGTTCAGCGGCTCATTAGTGGCATGTATGTGACAGCTGCAATGTTTTCTTAATGGTATCTATTCAAAGCTGATTATAACATACATATACCAATTATAATGTTTCTAGAATTACAACCCCCCAGAGACAATTTTATCTCATCAGATTCGGCATATTGGATTGATACCCATGGTTACACATTTAATTCCCCTGTGACATCACATCGCTTATAGTGTTACCAGATTTGACATAATGTATATTTACAGCAGTGCCTCAATATAATAACATATATCGAGACAAGATTATACCATCGGATTCAATGCGGTAGATCAATACCCATACATTTTAATCCACTGTAAGTGCACGCAGTTTGTAATATTTCTACATTAGACACAACATGTATTTGCAGCAGTGTCTCTATATAATATCAGAGCAGCGTTCCTTAAATAAACCTTTTAGATTATACACATGCCTAAAGGATCCCATTCCCATATGAATGTAAGCTGCCCAATAAGAACAGTTCAGCAATGCATTGTTACAAACTCTAAATGTCATGTATCACATTAAATAGTTTTCATCACCTTGAGACAATTTATACTTTGAGACAATTTATAATGTTTCTACATTTAACTCAACATGTGTTTGCAACAGCGTCTCTATATAATATCAGTACAGCGTTTCTTTAAAAATCTTTAGGTTATACACATGTCTAAGGGATACCATTCCCATGTGAATGTAACCTGCCCAAAAAAGACAGTTCAGCAATACATTGTTACAGACTCTAGGTGTCATAGATCACATTAAAGAATTTTTACATATCACTGTGAATTATCGTTTGTTCTAATACAGCAAAGTCCAATAAGAACCCCTGCAATCTGGAGGACAACTATGCAATAGCTAGCATCTATCCTTGTGTATAAATGCCTATACTTTGTCATGGATTTCAGCAAGCATATCCTTTACCTGCATTCATGGAATCACAGGGTAAGTGGAATATATATATATATATATATATATATCTAAAGAAAAAGACAGAGGGGGCGCTTCATAGTGCAGTAAGGTTTTAATTCATAAAAGCACAGAACTCTTGTTAAAACCACAACGTTTAATATATGAGGAATTTAACCTTGAAACGTCACTTCATGAGAAAATCAGATGCACCAATTAAAAACTTGGAAAGTAGGAATCACAGTGGTAGTTCAAAGTCAGGGCTCAAAAATAAATCTACATTCTACCCGGTAGAGTCCAAAGGTCCATATATAGAATTATTTTCAAAAATGGTCAAAAAAGATATAGACCAAATGCCATTAACCACAAGAGATGTAAAAAGTAAAAATTTGACAAAAAGAGAGTTCCAAGCCTTGAAGGGGTTGGCAGACAATGTAGATATAGTCATAAAGAATGCTGACAAGGGGGGTGGCACTGTAATTATGGACAGAGAATATTCTGAGAAGGAAGCATATAATTTGTTGTTGGATGAGATGTCTTACTCTAAACTTAAAAATGACCCTACCAATGTTTCTTTAGGAGAACTTGAAATATTGCTAAAAGAAGGTCTTAAGAACAAAAGTATTACTATAGAGGAGTACAATTATTTATTTAATAAAAATCCTAAGGTTGCAACCTTTTATCATATTCCTAAGATACATAAAAATCTGTCCCACCCCCCAGGTCGACCTATAATTAGTGGAATAGGTTCCTTGAATTCTAGGCTGTCGGAATATATTGAAATATTCCTCAAAAAATATGTGGTTAAACTAGAGTCATATGTTCAAGACTCCACTGAAGTTTTACAATTGATAAAAGGGTTAAATGGAAGACTAATTATAAGTGGTGTTCAATTGATGTACAGTCTCTGTATATGGCGATCCCTCATCAAAAGGGGACAGAATCCGTGAGACAAACACTTAGTAATGATACAGAGATGGCTGAGCATATGGTAAATTTTATTTGCAAATGTTTAGAATTTGTATTGAAAAATAATTACTTCACCTTTTTGGATGAGTGGTTTATACAAACCTGCCGGACCGCCATGGGAAGAATCTGTGCGCCGAGCCTGGCAAATTTATATATGGGCCAGTGGGAACGTGAGATATTGAGTGGCAATTTAGGTGAACATCTAGTCATCTTCAAAAGATATATAGATGATATCTTGATTGTGTGGGACAGTGATGAAATAGAATTTGAGAAATTCATGGTAGAAAATAATAGAAATATTTTTAATCTCAATTTTACCCATACTATAGGTGGGAATAAAATACAGTTTCTGGATCTGATCCTAGACTCTACACACTCGGTAGATACTGGAGTACTAGAGACGTCTACACATTTTAAGGAAGTAGATAATAATAGCTATTTACAGTATAATAGTTGTCACTTAAATAAATGGAAGGAAAATATCCCACTATCCCAATTTACGCGATTGAGAAGGAATTGTTCTAATATAGAGAAATATGATGAACAGTCGAGCATATATACGAAAAGATTTAATGAGCAAGGATACCCAGGTGAATTGGTTGAAAGAGCGAGATGTAAAGCTAAGAGCAAAACTAGGGATGAACTGTTGGTGTATAAGCAAAAAAAGAAACGGTGAAGTGATGATACTAAAGTAATATGTCCCTTCAGTACCCAGTTTAATGACGCAAATAAACAGATAGAGAAAGTGTTAAAAAAGAACTGGCACATCTTGCAAATGGACCCAGTATTATGAAAATCCCTTCCGGATAAACCAACTGTCATATATAGAAAGGCAAAAACAATAAAGAGCCTGGTCTCAAAAAGTTGTTTACAAAAATTACCAGAAACAAATGGTCTAAATAGGATTAAAATGTTTGGGAATATCAGGGGATTTTTTTCCTTGTGGATCATGTAAAGTATGTCCACACGGAGAAAAGGGTGCAAAACATTTTGAAGAAAATGCGACTAATAAACAACATGCGATTACATAATTTATTAATTGTAATTCTTCCTATATTATCTATATGCTCACTTGCCCCTGTGGGCTAAAATATATAGGTAAAACAAAAAGGTCACTAAAGATCAGGATCTTAGAGCATTTAAGAAATATAAAGAATGGTGTCACAAACCACAGTGTCCCCAGGCATTTTCAAATGTGTCATAATAGTGATCCTAAGGGTTTAAAGTTTAAAGGGATTGAACACGTTGTGCAAGATCAAAGAGGAGGGAATTGGGACAGAAAATTGATTAAAAGAGAAACTTATTGGATAGTAACAGTAGACACCTTAATACCGAAAGGGTTAAATGAAAACTATGAACTCACTCCATTCATTGAGGAAAGATAATATCCCCCTTTTGGATCTGATTTTTATGTGTTCTCTATATTTCTTTATTTAATATTTTTTATCATCTATAAGTGATGGTTCTGATATGACTAATTGGTTATTCATTATATCGCTATGCATTTAATTGCATACTGGTGAAAGATGGCATTTCTTTCGCCTAGGGGTTGTTGGTGCTTTCACTCCCTATGTCTCTATCTTCCATGGCTCTTTTTGCGATGTATATATAAAAATGCTCTGCTATTTCTTGATCATGCTGCCAATATATAATAGGAGCCGATAAGATTGAAATGTGTGAATATAAAATTATATATGGTATATTCCTTCCTTTTTTTCTCAAGCTTTATGTTAGTTTATCTGTTTCTATATATATGAAAAAAACGTTATGAATAATATACTGTCACTAACTAATTTGTCTGAAACAAAAGCTGTACAAAAATGTTGAAAAAATGTAGCAATATCTGAGGAGAGTTCTTTTTAGGTGTAAAATGTATCTATGAAGTGATTAAAGTAGCTTCCCCCATATTTAAATGAAACTCCGTTTGGAAAGATGTTTCTAATTAATTGCCTAGATCTCCCAGGTGCGGGTTGTAAAGCTGAGGACAAAACCAAAGATCGTTTACTGCACTAGTTTTTTATTTATTTATATATATGATAACAAAGTTCTATCCGAATCTATGTTGTTATCCGTTATTATTTGGAAATGAATTTATTTATGGTTTTTGACACATTGGTGGAGTGAGTCCCCCATGGATATATTATAAATATGCAAATGAGAATAGTTGATGTAAGTAGCTGATTGGCGGTAGCCGGTTGTAAAAGGACGGGCACACGGGCAGCGGGTCAGCCCTCTGACGAAGTCTGTGACAAAATGTGTAGGGGTGTGGCCTGCTGACGTGTGTGATCGAGCCCCCCTCTGCTTCCCCAGGTGTCGGAGAGTGACGGTGTCTCGGCGTGCGGCGGCTGACTAAAGCAGTCTAGGGGCATGAGTGTGAGGTCCTGTCCTGGATGATTACCGAAGGTTTGCAGTATTGCTGGGGAATTGTGTATTTTAAATCATGTGGTATTAAGCCCACAGCAGAGGTTGTTTTGGTACGAGCAATAACGTTGTGATTTTAACAAGAGTTCTGTGCTTTTATGAATTAAAACCTTACTGCACTATGAAGCGCCCCCTCTGTCTTTTTCTTTAGATGTCTTCTCCCCGTGGAATTCCGGGTTATTTGTGACAGTTGGGAGCAGCGGTTCAATAAAGAAAAAGAACACTAGTGCTTTCACTCCCTATACTTAATAGGAGCAGTGACTTGAGGTCTTAAACTGAAAGAGATTGATTTCTGTTGCACTGAGCGCACCTGATTATCTTTTTATATGTTATACGGCACTCAGAGATAATATGATGAAAAACTGGATATATTCATTAATGTTTCGGGGCAGCAAGCCCCGTCCTCAGAATGAACACAGAAACATAAAGACACAAACTTACCCCCTTAAGTAACCCACCGTGTAGCGTCTCCCGCTTCCATCACCGCGTCTCGTCCCACCAGCTGAATCCGTCACGTCATATCCGGGAGCAGGGCTGGAGGTTGTCTAGGGAACGCAAGCATGCGTTCCACCTAGGTCCTGCGCTGCGCTCCACTGCTCCTGCACGTGGGGAGGGTTGTGGAGGAGACTGCAGGGAAAAAAAGAAAGATTGGACGGGCCAACATTAAAATCAACACATTAGAAAAAATAAACAGATATAAAATACAATTGGAAAGACCCCCCAGTGTACATACATACAACAGTGATATAAAGGGGAAATGGAGACAATGATGATTGGCAGAAGCTCCTGATGTACAACCTACGCATCCCACCTAGGGATGTGCTCATACGTTTACATACCGTAGCAGAATTTGTGATTTTCTGTCCATTTGTCAGAGAATATGAATGATAACTCACAAACTTATTTTCACTCATGGTTAGTGGTTGGGTAATGCCATTTATTGTCAAACAACTGTGTTTACTCTTTTTAAATCATAATGACAACAGAAACTACCCAAATGACCCTGATCAAAAGTTTACATACCCTGGAGATTTTGGCCTGATAACATGCACACAAGTTGACACAAACGGGTTTGAATGGCTACTAAAGGTAACCATCCTCACCTGCGTAGGATTTGTCACACATTTGTTGAATTGGAAGAAAATTTCCTGGAGTCTATGATCAGAGACTTATGTTTTTCTGAAAAAAACGAACTATATTATTTCTTTTTCATCCAGTGTTGAAGCGCAATTGTATACAAATCTTGTATCACCTGTGATCTGTTTGCTTGTAATCATTGTGTGTGTATAAAAGGTCAGTGAGTTTCTGGACTCTTTCATCTTTCATCCAGTGCTGCACTGATGTGTCCGGATTCTGAGTCATGGGGAAAGCAAAAGAATTGTCAAAGGATCTGCGGGAAAAGGTAATTGAACTTTATAAAACAGGTAAGGGATATAAAAAGATATCCAAGCAATTGAGAATGCCAATCAGCAGTGTTTAAACTCTAATTTAGAAGTGGAAAATGAGGGATTCTGTGGAAACCAAATCACGGTCAGGTAGACCAACAAAAATTTCAGCCAAAACTGCCAGGTAAATTGTTCGGGATGCAAAGAAAAATCCACAATTAACTTCAGCTAAAATACAGGACACTCTGAAAAAAAAGTGGTGTGGTTGTTTCAAGATGCACAATAAGGAGGCATTTGAAAAAAAAAATGGACTGCATGGTCAAGTCACCGCTTACAATACTCCAAACAGCACAGAGACAATCCTCAAAACTTCTGGAACAAAGTCATTTGGAGCGATGAGACCAAAATTGAACTTTTTGGCCACAACCATAAACGTTACATTTGGAGAAGAGTCAACAAGGCCTATGATGAAAGGTACACCATTCCTACTGTGAAACACGGAGGTGGATCGCTGATGTTTTGGGGATGTGTGAGCTACAAAGGCACTGGAAACTTGGTAAAAAGTGATGGCAAGATGAATGCAGCATGTTATCAGAAAATATTGGAGGAAAATGTGCCCTCATTATCCCAGAAGCTGCGCATGGGATATACTTGTACGTTCCAACATGACAATGATCCAAAACACAAGGCCAAGTCGACCTGTCATTGGCTACAACAGAATAAAGTGAAGGTTCTGGAGTGGCCTTCTCAGTCTCCTGACCTTAATATCGTTGAGCCACTCTGGGGAGATCTCAAACATGCAGTTCATGCAAGACAGCCTAAGAATTTATAGGAACTGGAGGCTTTTTGCCAAGAAGAATGGGCAGCTTTACCATTTGAGAAAATAAAGAGCCTCATCCACAACTACCACAAAAGACTTCAAGCTGTCATTGATGTTAAAGGGGTCAATACACGATAGTAAGAACTGGGGTATGTAAACTTTTGTTCAGGGTCATTTGAGTAGTTTTTATTGTCATTCTGATTTAAAAAGAGTAAACACAGTTGTTTGACAATAAATGGCTTCACCCAACCACTAACCATGAGTGAAAGAAAAGTTTATGAGTTATCATTCATATTCTCTGACAAATGGCCAGAAAATCACAAATTCTGCTAGGGTATGTAAACTTATGAGTACAACTGTATATATATATATATATAAAAAAACACAGAAGTATCCTTATCTTGCGCCAACTCAAGAGCGACACACTGGGAGAGGTCTTTGTTGGGAGACCTCAGAAACATAAAAAGAAATACAGATTCCCAAGTGCGCTAGTGATGCAATTATATAATTTTTCCAGCGTTTATTTCCAGCAACACACGATTGGTTCCACATCATCACAGAAACCTAACCATTTTCAATTCCTTTTTTACTCGATTTAGTGTTCACAATCAAATATCTGCAGCACTCACTACTTTATCACCAATTTTATTATATCTTATTTTACTCCCTTCCTAAATCTACAGCCAGACTAATTGTTCCCGACCGTTTTCATAATTGCCATTTTTTCACTCACCTCTATTATTCTCATTTACAACATTTTATTACCCATTATCGCCAATCAGTGTTTCATTTTCTTATTCATACATAATAACTCAGACCATTTTTTAACCCTAAATCACAGCAAACCAATAATTATAAAATGACACACTTATTAAACACTCATGCCGTGCTATACTCAGCACATGTGAAAGCTTCCAATATCGTCCACAATATGATACAATTATACAATCATCAAGCCCCATTACGAGAGCTCTCTATTTTTACATCTCTATAAACATCTATGTTTTGAAAATCAAAGTGAATTATATCACCGCATAGTGAACAGAAAATTTCTGTCACTATATTTCGCGTTTATATAAGTATGGGTTCATGATTACCTAATCTAATATCACAGCAATCAATTATTCAATTAATAGGACCTATCCAGGTCCTTATAAACCAGCAATAGAGGACCAGGGAGCAGGCATATCGTGAACAAGCTCCATGAGCGAAACGTACGTCGTCACTTCCGGTTCTAGTTTCCAAACTTCCGGTCGACGGACCGCGGACACCGGCGCATGTCTCTCCTGCTGAACTCACCCTCCAACATGGTTCTCGAGTGACGGTCTCCACTGCCCAAGGGGGGCATCTCACCCCTCCACCTAACAGTAGGAACTTATTTCAAGTTGAAGCCGCACTTATTACTCACTTTTTCATTCAATACCAGTCAATCTGCCTGTTGTACCAGGTCTCTCAGACACCATTGTGACCTTTCCATTATACCAATATTTCTTTGACCTGAAATATGTGTTAAAACACTGCTACAATGGAACAATGTCCGGTCTATCAGTAAAACCTAAATCGTTTTCAGGACCCACCTCTTACACAATACTTACAGCATTCTCATTGTTTTTCATTTTTTTCATTTCATAAAATTTTTTTTTTTTTCATTTCTGGGGGCATTTTACTCCTGCACCTAACAGCAATTTATCACCCATATGCCGGTTGCACCATTTTCTGCAATATCTTCGCAATAACCGCACATCTGGTTGTCGCACCAAGTTTCCCAGATTTCTATGGGATTCTTCTACGTAAATATAATTTTTGCCTTTTGTTATTATTATTATTCTGAAATTTGTGTGCAACATGAAAATTTTGGGACAACATCAGGCTTATCAGTCAAATTGAACTCAGGATTCAGGACTCATCTATAATTTGTCCTCTCTAATATTATCTACATTTATCATTGTGTTACCAATATCTGGACTTATATGAGTTCCTGGAACTTCCCATATATAATACTTGATTCCGGACATCATAAAGCAGGATAAAATCACCTGCGGTCAAACCACACTGAGTATGCCCAACCTCGTCTGATCTTGGAAGCCAAGCACTGTGGGCCAGGTCAGTACCTGGTTGGGAGACCACCAGAGAATACTTGGTACTGCAGGTATTTTTATTCTGCAGAAATAATCAGATCTGGAGCCAAAGTATTAGTTAAAACTCACTATATCCACTGCAGTCTATGGAAACAGATTATCACCTAAGTAATAGGGTGAGCCCAGCGTTGTTAGAGAATTACTTCTCTCTTCTAGAATACTCATAGTGTGATTTATCATAGGCACATTTCATCATCTTTGAATATGAAAAACCTTCATAGCATTTAATTTTCTATCACAAATTATTCTAACAACAGAGAGACACACATATTTTTGCTTAACGGAGCCAATCAGCTTGATTTGTATTACCCTGTACAATCAACTATATTAATCGGTTGGATTATCCTTATGACCAAAAGATAGCATCTTCATTATATGTTTTTTTGCCTCCTAGCCCCTTATTTTTAGAGGAATACTAATAAAAGTTAAATTTTAAATATCATAATATTACACAACTTACTACAAAAGTGTGCCCCAGAAAAGACGTGTAGTCTTTCTTTTTTCTCCTTGGCTCCTGTACTATACAGGAACCATACAATAATTTTTCTGTATTAGTTTACTGAACTACTTCTGGGAGCACCACCAACCCAGTGCCTGTTATGAATTATTCAAGTACATGACCATATGTTGGTTAATGTGATAGTTATAGGTCTATCCTATTTCAAACAAATTAGAAAGTTTTCAGATTGAGAGATCCTGTGCAGACTCTACCAACCCTCCTTTCTCATGTATCCAACTTAGCCTGTCCCTACTCTCTACTTCTTTCTGGAATCTGTAGAAGTACCTCATCCATGATACAGTACATTGTATACTGTAACTTACAAATCAGGTCTCTTCCAAGTAAATTTGAAGAATTGCCTAAAAGTATGTTGATACTGGAAGTGTATTGCGTGTAGCAGTCTGTAATGTTTTAGGAACGATACCTTTATCTTTTCGTATGATTCTAGCTGCAGCAGTTTTGAAAACTCCCCCCTTTGCTGTCTAGGGTTGTATATGAGAACGGGGGGGATCTGCACAGCAGTAGGGTGTTGTCTCTTTTGGACAATTTCCAGTTGGAGCGAATGATACATTTCTGTTAGGCTCTGGGAGGGAAAGAGTCTGAAAGAGGGAGAAGTTTTGCTGATGTCTGTAGTGCCTCAGATGATAGACAGCTGTGTCCATAAATTCCACATGCATAACATATTCAATTCTGAGACAATCTAACTTGCATATACTGCTGGGATTTTTCCTGATTACAGTTCTATCCCTGTAACTACCTTTCTTTGAATTGCAGCTTTCTCTACAGACTATCTTCTAAGTTATCAGTTTACTAATTAGTTTTCATCTTAAACAATACAGTAGATAATTTGTATGACAAACATTTTTTAAAATAACAAATTATTGTCTTCCAACAGCATTTCTCGGATATCGTAACACAAAACATATCCAGAGTATTGATTATACTTATTATGATCCATGAAAAAAATAAAACTCAATGAATACATTTTTTATTCCCACTGCATCATAGCCTTCTGCTATGCAGGAAGGGGGGCATGACTCTGGGCTTTCAACACCTCTCCATGCTACAACAGCTTCCATGAGCTTTGTAGACCAAAGAAGGGCAGCAGTAATATACTTATATTACAGGGAATAAACTTTTTCTTCTTTTTATCGCAATACAGCACAAGGATCAAGCCATTAACAATTTGCTGGCAGACCATCTCATGACATATTGGATTAAAGAATACCTAGGTATTAAAACAATACCATACAGAAAACTTCACTTAATAATTAAATAGTAACATCAGAAAAAAACACATTTCTAATCACACATCTTTCAGATCTGCCAAAAGCCATTTGAACACGGACATTCTCAACTCTTTAACTCTATTTTTTGTCAGTTCCACACATATATAAACATTATTCACAAGACTTGTAAACATGTCAGACAGTCACAGACAGAAAAGTTTCTGTTGTTAAACACAGAGTAGAACAGACATTGTGCTTTCGAAAGTACAAACACTGAATTTTCATGTCGGACATACAAGACATCATAAACACAAAATGACATACAGTTTTGCAAGCGCAGGGTGGGTCATTTGGTACCATATTTTTATTGTCTTTTTCATATTTATTAATTTTAACCTCTCCTTTTTCCAGCCCGATGTAAAGTATTTCATCTTCATATAAATACTGTAACTATCGGCCACGAGTCTGTGCTTAGTTTACATTCTGAGCTTTATTACTCATATTACTCTGCATCAACTCTGAATACGCATATACTTTATACCAGTGGTTCTCAAACTGTGTGCCGTGGCTCCCTGGGGTGCCTCAGCAGGGGTGCCCTGACTTGATGATCCAGGACCAATTCAAATTATTTATGGTCAATGTAACAGGCAAAACCAGAGCTGGCGGCTGCCAATCATAAAATATGTGGACAAACAGAAGCAAATCTTGTCTCTCACCACACAACTGACCCTAAGGATGACATATAAACACAATTTACTTAATGTAGTATTATTTTCTAAATTTCACAATAACAAACTATTGGCCTAGGGGTGCCGTGAAATCAATTCCGAAACTCTAGGGAGCCGCGATTCAAAAAAGTTTGGGAACCACTGCTTTATACGTTGGGTGCCCATAAGTTAAATTAAAAAAAGTTTGCAAATTTCAACAGTTTGCAGACTTCAAGATTTGCGATTTCAATATCTTGCAGATTTCAACAAATTTTCCGATTTCAATATACGCTCAGTATTGGTTGATCAAGCCATACTTATTACAGCATAATTGAAATGCACAATTCTTAAAATGTACATGTTTTTTCCCCTCACATTTTCTGTAGACTGTACCCCTTGGTCACAGTACTGTACAAAATCGGTGCAATATGGAACATTTTTCCATAACATTATATGCACACTTGGGGTCTGTCCTCCCTGCCCTCTCATACGCTGAAAAATTTGCAATCACTGCAATTTTTCATACACGTGATACGTCTATCAACTGAGAACCGCAGTAGACCACCCCTGTTATCACAAACTACAATCACAAAACAACACACCAAGTTAAAAGTTGCTTGTCTCTCTCTGCACAACAATGTTAGCAGACAGATTTATGGTTAACAACAACAATCAACAGATTAGATTAGCAGAACTATTACATTATAAATATAATCAAATTACAATCTAATATAACCTCAGGTGATCATCTTATTTATAAAGCACACACACAAATGTAATTCTGTTCTATAGAGATGTGATCTATGTGGATTCACATTATTATGGCAGTACAACTCCTTATCTTTACTCATAGCATTAACAGAATGGTACGTGATACTATGAGTTCAGATTGAAACACAAACAAGCTCCTTAACCACTTGCCTGGCATGGTCGCATCAGATACGAACATGCCTGCAAGTTCTCTATCTGACCTGGTCGCATGGGATGCGACCAGTCAGATAGAGAGTGTTAGCAGCGGCAGGGAAGAGAAACTTCCCTCCGATGCTGCTGTCAGAGGGACCAGAAGGTCCCTCTGCCCACTTGCACTCTCCCCGTGTCTGCCATGCTTCCGATCACTGCTGATCGGTCAGCACGGCAGGATCTCCCCCCTCCAGCGGCTGCAGACAAAGGCAGCCACTGGTGAGTGTAAATAAACCCACCCTAGCTGCCCCCCAGATCCCTCCTGCATACCTCGAGGCTGTCTCTGCATTCAAAATAAAAGCCGCGATGGTTGCGATGTTCCCAATGTTCCGATGGTTGCGATGTTCCCGATCAATTTTACAATGTTTTGTGTTTGGTTTTTTTTTGGGGGGGGGGATTACAAAAAAAATAAATATATATATATTTTTTTCTTTTTTTTAACTAAAATCATTTGGGATAGGGTTAAATTCATGTTCTTCACCTAATTCACTCATAAAAAAAAACCGACAATTTCTGAGCTTTTTTTGCAAAATAAATTGTCAGTTAAGTGGTTAAAGTGCCAGCTCAAGTCATACACTCACACATTTGCACATAAGGTGAACACCAGAAGTTTATATATTAGTCACACACACAAAATTTGGCTTTTTCAACTTATACCTTTAACAATTACATTTTGCAACATTTACAGGCAAAAGCCCTCCATCAATTATTATTGTTCCCAGATTACTTTCCTAGCTGAGTCAATCTTTCAATCCATATTCTCATATTATAAAAATGAAATTACACAGACAGCCGACAGGTACAGAAACAGCATGTACTGGCATACAGCGCATAACAGGTCATATGCCAGTGCCAGTGCCAGTAATGATGTTAGGATATTCCTGCCATCCTCAGCTGCTGGCTGGCACAGCATTTTAGAATTCGATGAAGAGATTGAGATATGTAGGTTCATAGGACCAAGCCCCCTAATTTAACCATCTTGTTGCTGTTGTTGTTAAGTAAAAGACTGAATTGAAGTCAGACATAGAAAAGCAATTGATTATTTATTTTAAAAAAAACAACACGCCCATGCACAGGTTGAGAGACCACATCCTCTCAGCCCGGGTCAAAATACTTCAACTGAGAAAACATGTCGATACACTGATTTTTATAATATTCGGTTACACCCAATTCTCTTCACACTCCCAGATGGTTTTATGCGTCTGGTTTACAATGTTATGCTCACATTAGAACAAAATATCAACTAGAAGCTGGTTAGTCTTATTTGGTGCTAATTCCAATTGTATTACACACAATGAGTCTGCTGTTTTCCAAACTCTGTTTTAAGGTACATGTATCTGATAAGTGAATTAATGTCTGTAGAAAGGTCACCTATCTAACAAAATGGATTGAGTTAAGGTATGTTATATGATAAGGTATGTTACCGTAAATGATAGTTACAGCTGTATGCTGTACCTATGAAATATGTGACTCTATTATTTTAATAGATAAATTATATTCCTTATACATTCAGATATTTAACAATAGTACGGACAGTATAGATATCATAAAGTGATAAAAATATAAATAAGGCACATCATGTAAGCTTTTAACCTTTTCATAATGTTTTTTTTCCTTTATATAATTGTATTGGACTTCCATTTTTTATTGCTGTATGCTGACAAGTACTCCAATGCATATATGCCTAATTGTTATAGTGACATTTGTCTATTACAGTTTATCATTTTGGGGCTTATTTACTCCTTATAATTAATGTTTATTTTACCTTATAATTTAAACCTGCTGTAAACCTAATTAAAAGTTAATAAAACAAATATTATATTAAAAAAAGAGTTTCCCCCCTCCATAAACAAAATATAATAATGGCTCCCTCCTGCTCTCTACCTCACCTCCCTCCCTCTCCCCACATCAGAAACTACATGACATTATAGTCCAACCCAGTATATCTCTTGGAACTTCTTTTTATAGTTTTATGTTTATTTTTCATTTACATTTTATAGTATTTTTTTATAAAAAACTGTGCCTTCCTTTGTATGGATATTGTGGTCACCAATTCAATTTACATTTTGTTTTTAACTCCCCCCTCTCCATTCCGCATCTTACCTTTACTGTATTTACTTATTCCTGTGTTCTACAAACCGCTCTATTCCCCTTGTTACTTCTACATTTCAACAATATTCATTTACACTTCTTTCAAATCTTGTGAGTGCAGGTTAATTCCATTATATTTTTATAACCCTTTAAGACCTGTATTTATTATTTTAACAAGTGTCATCTATTTTTTTTTAGGTTCTACCACCATAACAATTTGTGTTACTTTTTAATTATTTGTCTGTTACCCTTTTATTACAGGAATTTTAGAAACATGTTACCTTTTATTAACTCCCTTGTTTCAACATAAATAAATAAATAAATATATATATATATATATATATATATAAAAAGAAGATGGTTTCCCAAAGGAGCTTGTACTAGTGCTCTGGTATGTAGCAGTGTAAATAGTATCCTTAATTGTTGTTTTAAAAAAGGATTTTATTTCCTTTTAAAGATACAATACATAAAATTGTTCAATTACATTCAATAACACTTTATACACGAGATGATTAAAAGCAATGTTCCATTCTTAGTCATATAGCGGTGACTCTTGAAGAACGCAATAGTTGTCTCAAAAACCCAACGCGTTTCGTCCCTGGGACTTCATCAGGGGCTTTGAAATCAAGAGACTTCAATACAGATAATCAGCATATAAATCTTCAATAAGTGGACACATTACCAGAACGGTATTGGATAATATTCACCTCATGGATTATCACTTCGCTTATTCAAAAGCTTATAAAACAATTAATTCCCTGGATTGGGCCAGAATTGTTTTTACAAAGATTCAGTATGAATGACTGTCGCAATGCCTCTCTGTAGTTCACACTGTTCCAATCAGCTGTATGGATACAGCCGATTGGAACAGTGTGAACTACAGAGAGGCATTGCGACAGTCATTCATACTGAATCTTTGTAAAAACAATTCTGGCCCAATCCTGGGAATTAATTGTCTTATAAGCTTTTGAATAAGCGAAGAGATAATCCATGAGGTGAATATTATCCAATACCGTTCTGGTAATGTGTCCACTTATTGAAGATTTATATGCTGATTATCTGTATTGAAGTCTCTTGATTGCAAAGCCCCTGATGAAGTCCGAGGGACGAAATGCGTTGGGTTTTTGAGACAACTATTGCGTTCTTCAAGAGTCACCGCTATATGACTAAGAATGGAGCATTGCTTTTAATCATCTCGTGTATAAAGTGTTATTGAATGTAATTGAACAATTTTATGTATTGTATCTTTAAAAGGAAATAAAATCCTTTTTTAAAACAACAATTAAGGATACTATTTACACTGCTACATACCAGAGACCTAGTACAAGCTCCTTTGGGAAACCGTCTTCTTTTTATCTCTGTATTGTACCCCACCTAACAGGGGTAATCCCGAAGTCGTAGCTTATCCTTCATAGCGCGTTAACTAGGTCTTAACCCCATATTGTTTATATAAATATATATATATATATATATATATATATATATACATATATATCATCTAAGAACATACGTTTGACCTTTTGAGACCTGTTCAATCTATCTTTAAAAAGAGGCATGTTGAAGCTGCAGTATCGGGGTACCTAGCAACAAAGAATACAGTACACACAAATGTACCCAAATCTGTGCTACAGGGGGGGTTGCATTTTTAGAATAACCCTTTTGCCAGCTAAGGGTTCACAATAAACATATACAACAGAGTTCCAAGGGACTTCGAAAATATAAATGACTGACTGTCAATTAACATACAACCAACAACCATAAAAAATTCACAATAATTGATTAAAAAAAAATAATTGGACATATATGACCTCTAACAGAATGTCACCAAGGTTTTTTAATGTACTTGCTATAGAGTTCAGATCCCAATGCCTTGTTAGGACTTCATCAGGGAATATCAACAGAAAGCTGGTTGGTTGAGGAGAAGAATGAGAAAGACAACAATTTATCCACTATAGAACATGGTACATTGTGTTACAGTGAACAATCAGAAATAATTACATAATACCAAAAAATCATATTAATATATAGTATTGGATACATTGACATTTGAAATAAACTGAGAAATCTGTTAAATACAATAATTATATCAATGTGTAATTAATTATCGGCTACCAAATTATAATTGCTGATCACTCATAAACGTAACAATTAAATGATAATTACATTTTATTGGTATCTTATTCTCAAAGCTACTTCACACACAATTTAGATTAAAGAAGGAAAAAGGTATTCATACCATAACTCCTCAAGGACCTATTAATAGGTTTGTTCATGGTGGAAGAGACAATCTTTATCGCAAGATGAATAGTGTGATCAAAATTGTAATTATATCTGATGACCTATAATGTGATCAATAAGTAATTAGGACTAGCTTAAGGAAGTATTGAGTCGGGTCTCTAATTGATTAATATAGTAAGAGAAGAGAAAACTCAAAATGTA
This sequence comes from Pseudophryne corroboree, assembly GCF_028390025.1. Lineage (NCBI taxonomy): Eukaryota > Metazoa > Chordata > Amphibia > Anura > Myobatrachidae > Pseudophryne > Pseudophryne corroboree. Next base: position 63,025,858 of record NC_086449.1, read on the forward strand.
CTTACTTATAAGAAGATGGTCTATATAGTGTGACAATATTCTAATGAGAAATCTTAATTCTTAGTGTTAAATTGTGACCATAGAATGAATTTAATTTAATTGGTGACCTATTAAATAATAATATTAAATTAGTGACTTTATTATTATTAATATTATTATTATTATTATTATTATTATTATTATTATTATAATAGTAGGTAAACTTACTTTAAAAAGAAGAAGATGGTAAAATCATGACCTCCATAAGTGGATATAGATCCTCGTATATGGGAAAGTACTACAAAGTGAAAACTACATTTAATACCAATCATTGATTCACAGAATATAGTGAAAAAATAATATTATTATTTACTCACATGGTAAATCAATGTCCACTAATATGTGTCATTAATTGACGATCCTCTAAAAATAATTAAATTGAGCTTTAATTAATTTTTAAATTAGAAATATTAAGTATTAAGTACCAATACCTAATTAAATGATCCATAAGTGCATAATTACTTACAAATATAGGTTTCCCAGAGATGTGTGTAGGTCTGCTCCACAAATATGAATGAGCTCCAGGGAGCAATACTGCTCTATTTATACCCAGAGTGATTGCATCACATCCTCTAGGGCTTTCATACAATGGGATATGGAGTTACAGAATGGAAGCTAATATGATTTATAAAAACTATATATTAGTTATTAGGCACATCATTGGAAATAATCAAATGATTAAGTTTCCATAGCTCCAAAGAAAAACCTTATATGGGTAATGTAAACAGTGTTTTATCCATAAACTACAATTGATGATGTCACTTCCACCTCCTAACTAAAAGTGTTTTTAAAGAATACACTGCTTGAGCCCATTGGACTACATATCCTGGGCTACAGACAGCAGCACCGACGAAGGCTCCACTCCAAGGCTCCAAACTTGCCCAAGAAGAAGTACGCACGTCCCTACCTATGGACAGAGCACACAAGAAGTAGGCCACGGCTTGCGTTCCACCTTCTCATGGTGGAATGCATATGACGTGCCAGAAGTGGGTCCCGGGTTTGTCAGCAGCTTGCGTTCTACCCATCCACCTTTGTGGAATGCAAAGTCCGCACCAGAGATCTTCTGCAATCTGAGCAGCCGGAGGGATACATGCACAACGCATGTGCCCACTGCTAAACTCAGCGCAACATTCTAGACCTGAAATGCCTGTATGAGGAATATACTATTATAAATAATCCTTAATTGATATGATCCCTAAGCAAGATGTAGAGTCACTACCGCAAGCAAATATATATATATTATATTTCTGGAAAAGGAATGGCTATAAAGGATAAGTTCCATGATAATACCGGTGTTAATGTATTTAAATGTGATATGATACAATGTTCCTTCTGTATCTTTACAATGATCAATGATATATAAAGTGATAGGATAACCTATAGAACAAGCAATGCAATACACCACAACAGTACATTTAAACCTATAAAAAGGCAATCACATCTACATTTTTATTCAATCCATTGGTGGACAAAGTATTCAAAGTATAAATCCAATAAGTCTCTCGTCTGGACAATATCAAATCTCTATCCCCACCTCTAGCATTAGATTTAACATGTTCTAGCACCCCAAAAGTTAATTCATTTACATTAGAGTTATGATGTTCCAAAAAGTGTTGTGGTAAGTTATGTGACAAAACTTTATTCTTGATACTCCAAACATGTTCTTGAATATGGATTTTAACATTTCTTTTAGTTTTACAGACATAGGACAGTTTACATGAACACTCAATTCTATATATTGCATAGGCTGTGTTACATGTAACCCTATCTCTAATAGTATATAATATTCCATCCTCTTGTTTATGTTGTAATACAGTTTTTCTCATGAATTTGCAACAAATGCACTGATTACAGGGGAAACATCCCCACCCATTTCTTAAGAAACCTGTTGAATTGGAATTAGATTCATTGGTAGTTTTCTATTTACTGGGTTCTAGTATGCTTTTGAGATTGGGAGCTTTTCTATAGACCAGTTTCAGGTTATTGGGAAGAATAGGACCCAATATGGGGTCTTTTTTTAAAATATCCCAATGTTTGAACAGGATTCTTCTGATTTTAGGTATATCTTTATTATACTGAGTAATAAAGGGAAAAATAGTTTTTTCAATCCTGCAATTTGAAGGTCTATCTTTCAGGAGTTCATCTCTGTTCCGATAAGAAGCTTTTAATTGAGCAACCTCCAGTAATGCTGGGTCATAACCTCTTTCCACAAACCACTAAAAACCGTTGCAGATGGTATCCTAGAATTTTCCAAACTACTACTGTTTTTTCTTAATCTGACAAACTGTGAATAGGGAACGCTATTTTTCCAAGTGGAATGATGACTGCTATTGTGTGGGATATAGCTATTCGCATCTACATCTTTAAAATAAGTCTTAGAAGTGATTTGGCCCATGGGATTACCTTCTAATATCAGATCTAGGTAATCTATTTTTATAGGGTCCGTCTTGTATGGAAAACTTAAATTGTAATCGTTATTGTTAAGATAGTCAATAAATCTGGCTACATCTTCTTGACTCCCTTCCCAAATAAACAAGAGATCATCTATATAACTCTGAAATAATTTAATGTGATGACCTACATAGATAGTATTATATATATATATATATATATATATATACACACACATTTACCCTCCCATTCTCCCATAAAAATGTTAGCATATGCGGGGGCAAATTTGGTCCCCATGGCTGTTCCTTGCCTTTGTAAATAATAATTACCATCAATTTCAAAAAAGTTGTGTTCTAATATAAATTCAATGCAATCTAAAATAAAATTAACATACAAATCCGTATTTCCAGCATCTTTAGTTGGTATACTTTTTACAGCCACTAATCCCTTCTGATGGGGGATAGAGGGATATAGTGCCTGTACATCAACAGTTAACCATCTATAGTTGTCATTCCACTTCAAATTCTCTATGAGTCTAAGGACACTTGTTGAATCTTTCAAATGGGATCTATTTTGTTTCACATACGGTTGTAGTTTAATATCAATATAATGAGATAAGTTAGCAGTCAGGGAATCAACCCCTGCTATAATGGGATGGCCAGGGGGATTCTTTTTATCTTTATGGACTTTAGGTCATTGATAAAAAAATGGGCATAATGGGGTACATTTTATATAGAAAATCAAACTCTTTTTTTTACATAACAATACATCCTTATTCGCTTTATTCAGAAGTGAAAACAGCTTCTCTTGAAATTCAGTAGTGGGATGTTTTTCCAACTTAACATAAGTAGAAGTATCATTGAGAATATTATATGACTCTTCTAAATAGGAAGATCTATCAAGAAAAACTACTGCTCCCCCTTAATCCACTGATTTAATTATTAATTCCTTGTCCTTAGTGATGTTCTTTAATGCATGTTTCTGCTGTCAGATGTTTTAATTTTACAAAAATCGTTTTTCACAGATTCATAGAAGATATCAATATAGCTACCACAATATTCAACTGGATAGAATTTAGATGGGAGTGATACTACTGGTTTTACTTCAGGAACATAGGAGAGTTTGGCAACAGAATTTTTAAGTAAGTGTCTCTGTATAGTCAGATTCTGGACATATTTATTTAAATCAATGAATATATCGAATTTTATTGACACTAGCTTTAGGTGTAAATTTGAGGCCCTGTTTTAATAACGTGTTCTCGGCTGTGGAAAGTGTTTTCTTGGATAAGTTGATAATTCATGTCTCGCATTTGGGTTGCTCTTTTTTGGGGTGTGATTTCCTACCTCCTCTCTTTCCTTGTTTTCCTCTAGAAACCCTCTTTTGATACCCTGGGAAGGGACTTTTTCCTGCCTTTCCTCGATATTCCGTTTTGGGGGTGCTTTGAGGGTATTTTGATGTTCCAAAATATGTTTAGAGGTAGAGGGGGAGGGAGACCTTAAATGATCATATAAATTGTAGTGAGAAGGGATACATTCCCTTGATTGATAAGAAGAAAATATTCTTTGTTTAGAAGGATATCTTTGGAAAGCATGACTCTGATTATCATAAGCAGATTTAGAATGGTGTCTCCTTGGTTTCCTATAGGGGGATCTAAAATTAGCTCTACCCCTCTGAGTATATGTGACTTCTTGCCACCCATGATGATTACGTTCTGATTGGAAATTCCTATTTCAATCAACTTTAGTATTAGGCCAATCGTGGATATTACCCCTATTGTAATCATCCTTATCTCAAGCAAATTTCCTTTGTTTCCTTGTGACGATTTCACACTCTAGATTATCTAACTTAGACAATAATTTATTAGAGTATGTTTTACATTTTTCGCTATTATTAAATCTTTCCATAGTGGATTCCAGTGTGGAAATAGCTTTGTCTAATTTAATTAGTTCCTTCTTACGTTCATTGATAATAAGGCCCATTAGTTTAATGAAACAGTCATCAAGGACTGCATTCCACTCTGATAGAAAGTTCTCACTGTCTTGGCCATAGGTAGGTGATTTAATAATTCTTAGTCATCTCGGGATTCTCCCAACTTCAATCTATTTCTCTAAGGTATTAATATCAAACCATCCTTTCATTTCTTTAACTGATAGTTTCTCCATATTATTTAAATGGCTATAGTAATCCTCCTCTTTCTCCTCCATTAATTCTGATTGCTCATCATCTTTAACATACATTTGACCTTTTGAGACCAGTTCAATCTATCTTTAAAAACAGGCATGTTGAAGCTGCAGTATCGGGGTACCTAGAAACAAAGAATACAGTACACACAAATGTACCCAAATCTGCGCTACAGGGGAAATGTACTTTTAGAATAACCCTTTTGCCAGCTAAGGGTTCACAATAAACATATACAACAGAATTCCAAGTGTGCACAATGACTTCTAAAATATAAATGACTGATTGTCAATTAACATACAACCAACAACCATAAAAAATTCACAATAATTTATTAAAAACAATTAATTGGACATTTATGACATCTAACAGAATGTCATCAAGGTTTTTTAGTGTCCTAGCAATAGAGCTCAGATCCCAATGCGTTTTGTCCTTGTTAGGACTTCATCAGGGGATATCAACAGAAAGCTGGTTGGTTAAGGAGAAGAATGAGAAAGACAATAATTTATCCACTATAGAACATGGTACATTGTGTTACAGTGAACAATCAGAAATAATTACATAATTCCAAAAAAATCATATTAATATATAGTATTGGATACATTGACATTTGAAATAAACTGATAAATCTGTTACATAATATGATAACAATGTGTAATTAAATGATAGTTACATTTTATTGGTATCTTATTAACAAAGCTACTTCACACACACAATTTAGATTAAAGAAGGAAAAAGGTATTCATACCATAACTCCTCAAGGACCTATTAATAGATTTGTTCATGGTGAAAAAGGCAATCTTTATCGCAAGATGAATAGTGTGATCAAAATTGTAATTATATCTGATGACCTATAATGTGATCAATAAGTAATTAGGACTAGCTTAAGGAAGTATTGAGTCAGGTCTCTAATTGATTCAAATAGTGAGAGAAGAGAAAACTCAAAATTTACTTACTTATAAACAAGAAGATGGTCTATACAGTGCGCAAATATTCTAATGATAAATCTAAATTCTTAGTGTGAAATTGTGACCATAGAATGCATTTAATTCATTTGGTGACCTATTAAATAATAATATTAAATTATAGTATGGTCCACATCTATTACAGCTTCATCTATAAAAAAAAACATATATGAGCAGAATAAAAATTATGATCACAAGAATAAATTTCATGAAGAAATAAGAGATCAAATACAATTTACTTAAAAAACATTTTCCTAATCCTGAAAATTGAATACTAGCATTTAATCATTTATCCTTTCCAGTCCATATCATAATGTCTTTGTTGAAGTTCTTTTATACAATATCTTGGGCTTCCTTTGTATAATTGGTAATAATCATATCCTGGATCTGTAATCTCATTGGTCAAATAAGTACAGCAGTGAACTCAAAGTTCTGTTTCAGAAATCAGACAATTTCCTCCAATTTGTGGCATTAAAGAGTCTAGAACAATGTGGTATCTTATTAGTTCATGTCCAATATCCTGGAATGTTTTATCATAAAGTTCAGTCACGTTATTAATAACTTTAGATTAAATAAAATATCAACTCCCAGTTGATTATTCATAAAACTCCAATAGCCATTGGAGAACTTATTAGCGACCTGTATACATTTAATGTTTTATTGATGCTCTGGTGACAGGAACATGTTTCCTGATTACTGGGCCAATCGTTCTTTTAGGAATAGTTCATCCTGTAAGAAAACTTTTCTTAAGTTTTTATGTGTTTTTGTTTAAAATTGCTAAATTAATCTGCTTAAATAACAAATACCTTCAGAATTAATAGGTAACCAATTGTACATCATATCCTAAAGGATATAGTGGATCTATCATTCCCAGTTATGTATGATATCTCCGTCAGCCTCAGAATCTATTCCTGGTGTAGTACAGTATAATCAAATACTAAATCATAAACTTTCATGAACATCCTATGTATCCATTACTTTTTATATACCTAACTCATTGTATCTAGCACACCTAGAAACATTAGGTTTGTATATGTTAACAATCCTTTCACATTTCCTTAAATCAATCTTTCCTATCTGCATAAGGTAATCTTTCCAGTATTATTGACCTGTTTTACTGGCACTAACTGGAATACACCCCATATGTGTGTAGCTAATATTATTACTAGTGGCCCTATCTTGCTATAAGCACCTGTAACTTTCTATCTACAAGAATCTGTTTCACAGTTACTGTATCACAACTCTAAAAAGTTTTGGTAATCACATCAAATGTAACTTACATAGAGAACATTGTCTTTAGCATGTTACTATACAATGCAGGTGTCTTTGTATACATATCTAACAATTATAATAATAATTAGTAATAATATTTATATAGCTGTAGTAAGTCAAATCTTTCCCAACTATTAATGGTATTGTTGTACTGGATATTCCTTGGAATAATAGCCTAAATTATCCATACATCAATCTATAACTCTCTCTTCAAGTGGAGTACTATACTCACAACCACATTTTTCAAAGGGTGATATTTACACCAGTCAGTAAACTCTCTGATTTCCTGTTTAGAAAAGAGGAAGCAAGGGTCTTATTGAAATAATTCCCATCCACATTAATGGAAGAGTACTCATACCTACACCACACTTCTGCTCGCACTCTCTACAAAAAACAAAAACAAGTCCCAATGCTGTTATACATAACATCTCTCCCAGTATACTTTTGAGAATTTTAAAAGTACTGTAGGATATTAGCTTATAAGCATATAGTCTATTATAGACAATCATCTCCATCTCGATTGAAGGGTTCATTCGAATATAACTCTGTGGTAGTAATAGTAGTAATAGTGTCTGTATCTCCATACAATTTTTAGTTTTTAGGTTCCTTTTTAGCTCCGGTCTCTGACCTTTTCATTCCCATGCAAGCTCATGGATCTAGGTGTCCTTCTTCTGCAGCCTTTGCAATGGCTGTATCAGCAGTCAGCAGCACTTGCCAAGGACCATCCTATGCGATCTGTAATGGAACCGAAACATAAACAACTTCTCACCATAACACAATCTCCACTCTCTCAGTGATTTATCCTGTGCCGGACTGAGTGTTTGTGCTGGATAAATATTCTTCCAAAGTACTTGAAGCTTTTGATATTCATGTTACTGTTCTCTGATTAACTTGGTACTTTGCTGAATTCCAAAAAGAACAAAAAAAGTTTATGCAGAGGAGAGACTAAGCAGAGGTTTAGATGTAATTCTACCACTATTGAACCAATGATTGGACCATGCCATGGTTAAGATTCTGCCATTAATGTCTCTTTTGTAGATTAATAATGCTTAATTCTTTAAACCTTCCCTGTCAAATTAGGACTTGATTCTATTCTCAATATTACACAAATTCATTGAAAAATATTCATATCAAAAATCACCATATTTTATTTTTTATTTTTTCCCCAAACTCCTACAACCTCTTTCTATCAATAAGAAAACTTTACTGCATTTGAAGCAGTAGACCACACATCTGGCCACCTTATTATTCATTTATTATATAGCGCTCCATTGCGCTTTATCCCTTAACACGTGTTACACATACTTTAGTTTCTTTTTAGCAGTAAACTATGTTGTATCTAAAGCAATGTTGTTTTTAATCATCCCAAAGACATCCTCAGTAAACATCCACATACTATAGCTTTCTTATCTTTATCAAATAATTTGTAATCTTAGTAAAAAAAAAAATATATTGCTTTAAGTTCTTTTTTAAGTTATTTTGGTCAAATGCTAGAACACCATGTATGATTCTCCATTAAACTTCATACTACTGAAATAAGCTTGTGCAATCTAATTCATTATAGTGTACAAAGAAAAAAGAAAGACCCAATGTTGGGGCCCACTTGGTGGATATGAAATATGTTAAAACTTAACTTTTATTATAGTTAATCATAAAAGAAGAATGGACACAGACTTTCATACAAAAAAAACAGTCACCTTAGGTGGGGTTGAATGGTATTAGTATGAGGGGTTGACATACCCCATGTTGACACCAAGCGAAATGTTAAGTGTACATAACCAATTCAAAAACACCTCTGGTGAAAAATATTAAAAACAGAGATATGTATATCAGGAGTGTAATATCATTATAGAGGAAAATAATTTTCACTAATGGTAGATATACTCCTTGATAATGTCTCCCTTGGTATTTGTAATAGTTGTGCTAATGAAGCTTCTCTCTCTCATAAGTAGTCTTGCAAAATTGTAGTTCTAATTGGTAGAAAAGGTATAGAGTTAAGGCCAATGTTTTCTCCACCACTTCTGCTGTTTGTTGATATGGAGCTACTGCACCTGATATTCAAAGGTAGTCATCTGACCTTGTACTGATCAGGCCTGTCACTGCTTTGCTTTCAAGAGCAGATGGATTGGGGAAAAGCCAGTGAAGTATGGCAGTAGTAATATGTTTCAAACAAATGAGAGAGTGTGTGGTTTCGGCATTTATACTAAGTAGTTAACTTCTGATGTCCCGCTGATCTGCCCCAAATCCCTGTTACAATTGCATTGCAGGGAACTTGATATCTGGCAGTGGATGAGAGGGTTCTCGAAACAAAAGAGAGTAGACAGAAAGAGTGTGCCCCAAATTCTGATGTTCACCGTCATATAGGATTATAGCGGATGGTGAATGAGAGAGAGTGGGTACAGAGGGGTAAAGGAGGTGGTGAACTGAGACTTCCCCAAAAAATGAACATGAATTTCAGAAGGTTCAGGAACTCCAGCTACTTTGGATGTGGTACGTGCACTTCGTGTTTATGTAGCCCAAACAACAGTACGTAAAACAGATACATTGTTTGTTCTCTATGATGCAGTCAAGATAGGTTGGCCAGCTTCCAAGCAGACCTTAATCAGATGTATTAATCTGACCATTTCTAAGGCTTACTTTCATGCTTGTCTACAACTGCCTGTATTCGTTTCAGCACACTCCACGTGTTCTGTGGGAACATCATGGGCAGCAGTTCATGGAGCTTCTATGATGCAACTTTGCCATGCGGCTACATGGTCATCAGTGCACACGTTTGTGCACTTTTACAAGTTTGCGGCATCAGCATCTAGCTTTGGCTGTGTAGTGTTACAGGAGCCAAACAGCTCTCCCACCCAAGGGGGAAACTTTGGTATGTCCCAAGATTACTGCAGTGACCCCTAGTGGATGAAAAAGAAAATATGATTTTGGTACTTACCAGATAAAAACATTTCTTTGAATGCACAGGGGGAACTGGACACCCACCCAGAGCAGTTTATCCTAGCTTGTGGTAAGTTCAGTAGATCTTATGGTAACACATTCTCACGACTTGTTCAAATGTTAAGCTGATTGTTATCTATTGTTTTGTCAACTTTATCATTGTCCATTATGTTATGTGTCAACTTTATAATTGTCCATTATAGTTGTCGCTTATGTTATATTGCTAGCTATAATTCTCCATCGTTCATCCTCTCTATCGCTCCTGTTCAGCGCAGTAAAAAACACTGAGGTACATTGGGAGTATGGGGGGGTGGAGGGTTACTAATTTCATTATTTAAATGTGCATATACCTGCTAATGACCCCACCATATCCCAAGAGTGGTCCAGGGCACCATGTGGATTCAAAGAATAGGATTTATCTGGTAAGTACCAAAATCCTATTTTTGGGATATTATAGTTAATCATAAAAGAAGAATGGACACAGACTTTCATACAAAAAAAACAGTTACCGTAGGTGGGGTTGAATGGTATTAGTATGAGGGGTTGACATACCCCATGTTGACACCAAGCGAAATGTTAAGTGTACATAACCAATTCAAAAACACCTCTGGTGAAAAATATTAAAAACAGAGATATGTATATCAGGAGTGTAATATCATTATAGAAGAAAATAATTTTCACTAATGGTAGATATACTCCTTGATAATGTCTCCCTTGGTATTTGTAATAGTTGTGCTAATGAGGCTTCTTTCTCTCATAAGTAGTCTTGCAAAATTGTTGTTCTAATTGGTAGAAAAGGTATAGAGTTAAGGCCAATGTTTTCTCCACCACTTCTGCTGTTTGTTGATATGGAGCTACTGCACCTGATATTCAAAGGTAGTCATCTGACCTTGTACTGATCAGGCCTGTCACTGCTTTGCTTTCAAGAGCAGATGGATTGGGGAAAAGCCAGTGAAGTATGGCAGTAGTAATATGTTTCAAACAAATGAGAGAGTGTGTGGTTTCGGCATTTATACTAAGTAGTTAACTTCTGATGTCCCGCTGATCTGCCCCAAATCCCTGTTACAATTGCATTGCAGGGAACTTGATATCTGGCAGTGGATGAGAGGGTTCTCGAAACAAAAGAGAGTAGACAGAAAGAGTGTGCCCCAACTTCTGATGTTCACCGTCATATAGGATTATAGCGGATGGTGAATGAGAGAGAGGGGGTACAGAGGGGTAAAGGAGGTGGTGAACTGAGACTTCCCCAAAAAATGAACATGAATTTCAGAAGGTTCAGGAACTCCAGCTACTTTGGATGTGGTACGTGCACTTCGTGTTTATGTAGCCCAAACAACAGTACGTAAAACAGATACATTGTTTGTTCTCTATGATGCAGTCAAGATAGGTTGGCCAGCTTCCAAGCAGACCTTAATCAGATGTATTAATCTGACCATTTCTAAGGCTTACTTTCATGCTTGTCTACAACTGCCTGTATTCGTTTCAGCACACTCCACGTGTTCTGTGGGAACATCATGGGCAGCAGTTCATGGAGCTTCTATGATGCAACTTTGCCATGCGGCTACATGGTCATCAGTGCACACGTTTGTGCACTTTTACAAGTTTGCGGCATCAGCATCTAGCTTTGGCTGTGTAGTGTTACAGGAGCCAAACAGCTCTCCCACCCAAGGGGGAAACTTTGGTATGTCCCAAGATTACTGCAGTGACCCCTAGTGGATGAAAAAGAAAATAGGATTTTGGTACTTACCAGATAAAAACATTTCTTTGAATGCACAGGGGGAACTGGACACCCACCCAGAGCAGTTTATCCTAGCTTGTGGTAAGTTCAGTAGATCTTATGGTAACACATTCTCACGACTTGTTCAAATGTTAAGCTGATTGTTATCTATTGTTTTGTCAACTTTATCATTGTCCATTATGTTATGTGTCAACTTTATCATTGTCCATTATAGTTGTCGCTTATGTTATATTGTTAGCTATAATTCTCCATCGTACATCCTCTCTATCGCTCCTGTTTAGCGCAGTAAAAAACACTGAGGTACATTGGGAGTATGGGGGGGTGGAGGGTTACTAATTTCATTATTTAAATGTGCATATACCTGCTAATGACCCCACCATATCCCAAGAGTGGTCCAGGGCACCATGTGGATTCAAAGAATAGGATTTATCTGGTAAGTACCAAAATCCTATTTTTGAGATATTATAGTTAATCATAAAAGAAGAATGGACACAGACTTTCATACAAAAAAAACAGTCACCTTAGGTGGGGTTGAATGGTATTAGTATGAGGGGTTGACATACCCCATGTTGACACCAAGCGAAATGTTAAGTGTACATAACCAATTCAAAAACACCTCAGGTGAAAAATATTAAAAACAGAGATATGTATATCAGGAGTGTAATATCATTATAGAGGAAAATAATTTTCACTAATGGTAGATATACTCCTTGATAATGGCTCCCTTGGTATTTGTAATAGTTGTGCTAATGAAGCTTCTTTCTCTCATAAGTAGTCTTGCAAAATTGTAGTTCTGATTGGTAGAAAAGGTATAGAGTTAAGGCCAATGTTTTCTCCACCACTTCTGCTGTTTGTTGATATGGAGCTACTGCACCTGATATTCAAAGGTAGTCATCTGACCTTGTACTGATCAGGCCTGTCACTGCTTTGCTTCCAAGAGCAGATGGATTGGGGAAAAGCCAGTGAAGTATGGCAGTAGTAATATGTTTCAAACAAATGAGAGAGTGTGTAGTTTCGGCATTTATACTAAGTAGTTAACTTCTGATGTCCCGCTGATCTGCCCCAAATCCCTGTTACAATTGCATTGCAGGGAACTTGATATCTGGCAGTGGATGAGAGGGTTCTCGAAACAAAAGAGAGTAGAGAGAAAGAGTGTGCCCCAACTTCTGATGTTCACCGTCATATAGGATTATAGCGGATGGTGAATGAGAGAGAGTGGGTACAGAGGGGTAAAGGAGGTGGTGAACTGAGACTTCCCCAAAAAATGAACATGAATTTCAGAAGGTTCAGGAACTCCAGCTACTTTGGATGTGGTACGTGCACTTCGTGTTTATGTAGCCCAAACAACAGTACGTAAAACAGATACATTGTTTGTTCTCTATGATGCAGTCAAGATAGGTTGGCCAGCTTCCAAGCAGACCTTAATCAGATGTATTAATCTGACCATTTCTAAGGCATACTTTCATGCTTGTCTACAACTGCCTGTATTCATTTCAGCACACTCCACGTGTTCTGTGGGAACATCATGGGCAGCAGTTCATGGAGCTTCTATGATGCAACTTTGCCATGCGGCTACATGGTCATCAGTGCACACGTTTGTGCACTTTTACAAGTTTGCGGCATCAGCATCTAGCTTTGGCTGTGTAGTGTTACAGGAGCCAAACAGCTCTCCCACCCAAGGGGGAAACTTTGGTATGTCCCAAGATTACTGCAGTGACCCCTAGTGGATGAAAAAGAAAATAGGATTTTGGTACTTACCAGATAAAAACATTTCTTTGAATGCACAGGGGGAACTGGACACCCACCCAGAGCAGTTTATCCTAGCTTGTGGTAAATTCAGTAGATCTTATGGTAACACATTCTCACGACTTGTTCAAATGTTAAGCTGATTGTTATCTATTGTTTTGTCAACTTTATCATTGTCCATTATGTTATGTGTCAACTTTATCATTGTCCATTATAGTTGTCGCTTATGTTATATTGTTAGCTATAATTCTCCATCGTTCATCCTCTCTATCGCTCCTGTTCAGCGCAGTAAAAACCACTGAGGTACATTGGGAGTATGGGGGGGTGGAGGGTTACTAATTTCATTATTTAAATGTGCATATACCTGCTAATGACCCCACCATATCCCAAGAGTGGTCCAGGGCACCATGTGGATTCAAAGAATAGGATTTATCTGGTAAGTACCAAAATCCTATTTTTGGGATATTATAGTTAATCATAAAAGAAGAATGGACACAGACTTTCATACAAAAAAAACAATCACCTTAGGTGGGGTTGAATGGTATTAGTATGAGGGGTTGACATACCCCATGTTGACACCAAGCGAAATGTTAAGTGTACATAACCAATTCAAAAACACTTCTGGTGAAAAATATTAAAAACAGAGATATGTATATCAGGAGTGTAATATCGTTATAGAGGAAAATAATTTTCACTAATGGTAGATATACTCCTTGATAATGGCTCCCTTGGTATTTGTAATAGTTGTGCTAATGAAGCTTCTTTCTCTCATAAGTAGTCTTGCAAAATTGTAGTTCTAATTGGTAGAAAAGGTATAGAGTTAAGGCCAATGTTTTCTCCACCACATCTGCTGTTTGTTGATATGGAGCTACTGCACCTGATATTCAAAGGTAGTCATCTGACCTTGTACTGATCAGGCCTGTCACTGCTTTGCTTCCAAGAGCAGATGGTTTGGGGAAAAGCCAGTGAAGTTTGGCAGTAGTAATATGTTTCAAACAAATGAGAGAGTGTGTAGTTTCTGCATTTATACTAAGTAGTTAACTTCTGATGTCCCGCTGATCTGCCCCAATCCCTGTTACAATTACATTGCAGGGAACTTGATATCTGGCAGTGGATGAGAGGGTTCTCGAAACAAAAGAGAGTAGAGAGAAAAAGTGTGCCCCAACTTCTGATGTTCACCGTCATATAGGATTATAGCGGATGGTGAATGAGAGAGAGTGGGTACAGAGGGGTAAAGGAGGTGGTGAACTGAGACTTCCCCAAAAAATGAACATGAATTTCAGAAGGTTCAGGAACTCCAGCTACTTTGGATGTGGTACGTGCACTTCGTGTTTATGTAGCCCAAACAACAGTACGTAAAACAGATACATTGTTTGTTCTCTATGATGCAGTCAAGATAGGTTGGCCAGCTTCCAAGCAGACCTTAATCAGATGTATTAATCTGACCATTTCTAAGGCTTACTTTCATGCTTGTCTACAACTGCCTGTATTCATTTCAGCACACTCCACGTGTTCTGTGGGAACATCATGGGCAGCAGTTCATGGAGCTTCTATGATGCAACTTTGCCATGCGGCTACATGGTCATCAGTGCACACGTTTGTGCACTTTTACAAGTTTGCGGCATCAGCATCTAGCTTTGGCTGTGTAGTGTTACAGGAGCCAAACAGCTCTCCCACCCAAGGGGGAAACTTTGGTATGTCCCAAGATTACTGCAGTGACCCCTAGTGGATGAAAAAGAAAATAGGATTTTGGTACTTACCAGATAAAAACATTTCTTTGAATGCACAGGGGGAACTGGACTCCCACCCAGAGCAGTTTATCCTAGCTTGTGGTAAATTCAGTAGATCTTATGGTAACACATTCTCACGACTTGTTCAAATGTTAAGCTGATTGTTATCTATTGTTTTGTCAACTTTATCATTGTCCATTATGTTATGTGTCAACTTTATCATTGTCCATTATAGTTGTCGCTTATGTTATATTGTTAGCTATAATTCTCCATCGTTCATCCTCTCTATCGCTCCTGTTCAGCGCAGTAAAAACCACTGAGGTACATTGGGAGTATGGGGGGGTGGAGGGTTACTAATTTCATTATTTAAATGTGCATATACCTGCTAATGACCCCACCATATCCCAAGAGTGGTCCAGGGCACCATGTGGATTCAAAGAATAGGATTTATCTGGTAAGTACCAAAATCCTATTTTTGGGATATTATAGTTAATCATAAAAGAAGAATGGACACAGACTTTCATACAAAAAAAACAATCACCTTAGGTGGGGTTGAATGGTATTAGTATGAGGGGTTGACATACCCCATGTTGACACCAAGCGAAATGTTAAGTGTACATAACCAATTCAAAAACACTTCTGGTGAAAAATATTAAAAACAGAGATATGTATATCAGGAGTGTAATATCGTTATAGAGGAAAATAATTTTCACTAATGGTAGATATACTCCTTGATAATGGCTCCCTTGGTATTTGTAATAGTTGTGCTAATGAAGCTTCTTTCTCTCATAAGTAGTCTTGCAAAATTGTAGTTCTAATTGGTAGAAAAGGTATAGAGTTAAGGCCAATGTTTTCTCCACCACTTCTGCTGTTTGTTGATATGGAGCTACTGCACCTGATATTCAAAGGTAGTCATCTGACCTTGTACTGATCAGGCCTGTCACTGCTTTGCTTCCAAGAGCAGATGGTTTGGGGAAAAGCCAGTGAAGTATGGCAGTAGTAATATGTTTCAAACAAATGAGAGAGTGTGTAGTTTCTGCATTTATACTAAGTAGTTAACTTCTGATGTCCCGCTGATCTGCCCCAATCCCTGTTACAATTACATTGCAGGGAACTTGATATCTGGCAGTGGATGAGAGGGTTCTCGAAACAAAAGAGAGTAGAGAGAAAAAGTGTGCCCCAACTTCTGATGTTCACCGTCATATAGGATTATAGCGGATGGTGAATGAGAGAGAGTGGGTACAGAGGGGTAAAGGAGGTGGTGAACTGAGACTTCCCCAAAAAATGAACATGAATTTCAGAAGGTTCAGGAACTCCAGCTACTTTGGATGTGGTACGTGCACTTCGTGTTTATGTAGCCCAAACAACAGTACGTAAAACAGATACATTGTTTGTTCTCTATGATGCAGTCAAGATAGGTTGGCCAGCTTCCAAGCAGACCTTAATCAGATGTATTAATCTGACCATTTCTAAGGCTTACTTTCATGCCTGTCTACAACTGCCTGTATTCGTTTCAGCACACTCCACGTGTTCTGTGGGAACATCATGGGCAGCAGTTCATGGAGCTTCTATGATGCAACTACATGCATCTATTACTATTAATATCTATTACTATTACTATTAATTATTATCTATTACTATGCGGCTACATGGTAATCAGTGCACACGTTTGTGCACTTTTACAAGTTTGCGGCATCAGCATCTAGCTTTGGCTGTGTAGTGTTACAGGAGCCAAACAGCTCTCCCACCCAAGGGGGAAACTTTGGTATGTCCCAAGATTACTGCAGTGACCCCTAGTGGATGAAAAAGAAAATAGGATTTTGGTACTTACCAGATAAAAACATTTCTTTGAATGCACAGGGGGAACTGGACACCCACCCAGAGCAGTTTATCCTAGCTTGTGGTAAGTTCAGTAGATCTTATGGTAACACATTCTCACGACTTGTTCAAATGTTAAGCTGATTGTTATCTATTGTTTTGTCAACTTTATCATTGTCCATTATGTTATGTGTCAACTTTATCATTGTCCATTATAGTTGTCGCTTATGTTATATTGTTAGCTATAATTCTCCATCGTTCATCCTCTCTATCGCTCATGTTTAGCGCAGTAAAAAACACTGAGGTACATTGGGAGTATGGGGGGTGGAGGGTTACTAATTTAATTATTTAAATGTGCATATACCTGCTAATGACCCCACCATATCCCAAGAGTGGTCAAGGGCACCATGTGGATTCAAAGAATAGGATTTATCTGGTAAGTACCAAAATCCTATTTTTGGGATACCCTAATTATGTCCTAGACACCACTGCTTTTTTAAATATGTTAGTACAAGTATCCAATATTCCAGCAGGTAGCTTGCTGTGCAGTGTTGATGGATCCAATGTGTACACTGTGATTCCCAATAGTGATGGTTTATTAGCAGTAAAAAAACTTGATTTCTAATAACTCATTGTGTAAGGGGCCTGAAATTGGTCTATTTCTCAACCCTTTATAGATAGTATTATGATGGGCATTTTGTTCTGCAAGTATCCTGGTGTGCGATGGGGTCCAATGTGACCCCATCATATGCTACTGCATACATGTTTCTGGCAGAATATCTAATATTGTTGGATAATATCAATATTGCAGTTATATTAAATTTCACGCTATATAAATAAAGATGACTTATTTATTATTTGGACAGGGAGTAAGAAACGGTTTGTATGATCTTTTGCTTTGCACAATATAAGCGGTCATCTCATCATATTTATGTATACCATTAATGAGCATCAAGTGCACTTTTTAGCCATATGTTTCTCTGGATATGGGGATTATTAGTACAAAATTATATAATATGGATAGGAATACAGTATTACATACTCAGAGTTTCCATCCTAAATCATTAAAATTGAGTTTAAAGTACTCCCAGTTTACATGAGCTAGAATAACTTGTTAAGAGGTTTCTGAGGCTGAGGCACATATTAACTTGATGCAAAAAAAAATCTTATTAGAGGTATGATTTACCCGTGTTGTTACAGGCTAAGGAAAAGGCATTGGAGTTCCAAGAGAGCAGCTGCTGATTAATAAAAGGCAATAACAGAATAATTGTTTACCTTGAGTCAATCACATCAGTACAGGAGAGTGCTGGAATTAACCATACAGTAAAGGGCTTGTAGCCAATTCCTACCTCTGATAAGGATTTAAAGTTGCAGGATGTGGGAAGTATGCGTTGTTATTCTAGGGGCAAGAATATCAAAGAATGAATCATGAAAACTGACATGCAGGGCCGCATCTAAAACAAAGTGAGTAGACACATTTGTTAACAGCTAGGAATGGTTGCTTTAGGTGTTTAAACTGTTTGGCCTGCAGGTATCTGAAGGTTGGGTCCAGTTTTTGTCACCCTCACAGTAGCAAAGAATTCTGGATTTGCCATATATTAACCTGCAAGACTACATTTAGAGTATACTTAATTACTTGCCCCTGTGGGCAAGTAGACTAGTGTTATTTTGTCTAGATTACTATGGTGTCAGTGGTAGATGGAATTTGGTGACAGAGTTACTGCGCTGTTGGTGGTTTGTCTCACTCTGTCTTTGTAATGGTAAGCTTTGTTTGTACACTTTTGCTTTTCTGATAAAGGATTAAAATATCCAGAAGCTCATCTCTGGAGTTGACCCAACGATATGTATGTCAAAATAAATTCACTCTGGGTCTCTGAAAGACAGGGACATGAGGTGAGCTAAATGGCTAGTACCAGAGCCAGATTTACACACAATATATGAGCCAAAGTGTTCATGTGGGCATTATCCACATGTGCAGCAGTATACATTTCTGGAAATTTGGTGGGGTTTGATTAGAGATGTCCAGAAAATATAAGCAGATGTAGACTTTTTACTCCAGAGTTTTGACTATAAAAATTATTTGAATATTACAAAGAAGATATTGCTAACATATTCTTTGTATTTTTCATATATTTTACACAGTCAAAACTCAAAAGACGCAAATATTAGTATGACAGGAAAGACACTGCCTCATATGCTTCACCTCACCGCACGTCACTGCTAAAAGAGTATATAAAGCTTTATTATGCACAAATTATACATGACTGATAGAGAGAGTATAGCTTTGTCACACATAATGCAATAATTTGGCATAAATTTTAGTAACTACTCAGCCAATTTTTTTACAAGTTTATGGGACAACTGAATTGTTACTGCAGGTTTTAGGAGAAAAACTATAAATGTCCATCAATATATTTGCACATTTATTTTTAAGCCTACATTAATTTTTATAATGCTTTCTGAATATCTAACTACAGTGTGACTGATAGGATAACGTAGATAACACTGCAAAACAAATACATTATTTATGGTTATTTTTGTATTGATAACAAGACAATCTATAATATAATATCTACAAATGTTTTATACATACAGTATAAATAAATTCTAATGTATAATATAATTACCTTACTCTGGATATGTTCCTCTATCTCTGTCTTGCTCCCCTATCAGTCCAGTTCTGTAACCAGTAACTCATCCAGCAGCTCCTCCATTAGCTATCAGTGGCCTGATACAGCCTATTTATAGACACTCCACTCCCATCTCTCCCCAGTAGTTCCCAGGATGGCCATAAGGAATTTTTACACTGAGAGGTGACATGTAAATTAGGGTCTCATAACATTAGTATATAGTCATTCAGCACATCAGCTTCTCATGCCCAGCTCCTTGTCTTGTAAATGAGGTGTAAATATTCCTATGGTCACTGACTACAATGGGAAATGCTAACTACACCCTGTCAGGGGTAACACCTTGTATTCTAATTAGATCACAGCAGCCTCTGGCCTCCTGTTATATCACCAACTGGACCTTTTGTCTATAATGCCCCTTTTCCACCTGTAGCATGGGTCGCAGCCAGGAGCCTGACATGTCTGCGACCTGTACTACAGCTCCCTTTCCCACAGTGCTCACCAACCCGGCACATTTCTGGGTTGGTTTTGCTGCTAGTGACGTGGCATGGGTGGTGCTGGGAGATCACATGATCTCCCAGCGCCGCCCTTCCGCTCACTGTGAACGGGAGCCGTGTCGCATCGACACGTCTTCCGTTCACACTACACAGCTTACCGGGTTGAACACGTGTTCAACCCGGCAAGATACCCGGGTAGGATTCCCGGATCACTTGATCCGGGAATTTGCAGGAGGGCTGTTTCCACTAGTGGAAAAGGGTTATTAGTCACCTATTGTCTAGGAAGAGTTTCAGCAGAAATTACCAGTCAAAAGTTTGTACAAGCCTAAATGAAACTATGTTTCTCATAATGTTAAAGACTTTGTGATATAAAGGCTTAATATTTGATTATAGACATATGTGCACAGTGTATTTGATGCCTATGTTTGCATCTTTTCAAAAGGAAAAAAATTATGAATTTTTAGATGCAACCCCAGCATGTAGTTTTCATTTAGAACTTGGGTAAAATGTTTTAGATATAATATATGGAGTCACAAGTTAATCATAATTTTAAGAAATGTACAGTATGTCGGACAATCCAATTGCTTTGAAGGTTTCATCAAGCACAGCAGCAAAAACCATACAGGTCTAAGCTGGAATCAGATTTATCTACAGAGATTGTCTAGTAATAGCATTTTAAATTAGAGGACAATAAAATGTTCAACTGAGATTAAGCATTTTAATGTACTGTATGTCGGACAATCCAACTGCTTTGAATGTTTCATCAAGCACAGCAGCAAAAACCATACAGGTCTAAGCTGGAATCAGATTTAACTACAGAGATTGTCTAGTAATGGCGTTTTAAGTTAGAGGACAATAAAATGCTAAACTGAGATTAAGCAGGAGACACATCTCACCATCCACTGCTCAGATTGGCCTTCATTGTAGAATTGCTGCAGCAAACCAACTATAGGAGATAAATAATAAGTGACTTGCTTGGGCCAAGGAACACATGTTGTGGGCATCATACCAGTTCCACATTTAATATTTTTCATTCCAAGTGCTGTTCTGTGCCACTGCCGGTAGTGTAAGGGATGTTAGATATTTTCCATTTTGGAACAAAGAAACACTTTAACCAGTGAATTACACCATGATTATTATAATAAAGAGATTATCAAACACAATTTGGATTTTGACTAATTACAATTTGCAAAATATATTTTTTGATTAACAGAGGTCAGAAGAGTGCTACTACCTAAGTGATAGTACTGGGATTCTACTGTTCCAAAAAGTAATCCATGATTGACAACATGAGTAAATACACTTGATTGCACAGTGATATGTGCAATAAATTGATTGTTATCTTGCAAATCAGATATTGTCTCTCAATATCATGTTAAATCAAAATGATACAATTGGTTAAAATTTTTTTGAATGTTTTGTTTTTTGAGCGTTCCTGTACAGTCACCAACAGCACCCTGTACTTCTGTCAATACTATTAATAGTGAGTTACTGGTCCTCACATATTACCCCTTAACAATAGATATAGAATAAGCACAGACACAATGAAACAGTTGGATTTCTAGCTGAGGAAAGCATTCCATTTTTTGGGGTGCAATTAGGCAGTCATATGCCCACAGATGTTCCAACAGTTTTAGCAGCTTGTTATATAAAATGTGATCATAAACCTCCTACAATAGAAACACAAAAAGGATTAAACAAACTTAAAATGATACTAATTATTCGATTATTAGATATTTATATTACCTTATCAATATCTGATATAAGGACTTAACAAAAAAAAACACACAAGCTGAAGACTATAGTGCCCACAGTTCTCAATACAGTATGTCATATAATAATGCCTCTGTTCACAGCATGACAAAATGTAATGACCCAAGGTATAAAAGTTCCTGACATACTGCTGTATTGCTGACTTACCTGGTTGCCATGCAGAGCCATGTCAATCAAGTTACTAGCCATCAGCCACACCCAGGTACTCTCCCAGCCCATCCATCTGATGCACCAATGGTGCAGGTAAATTGGTCTGCCAGATACTGAAACAAGCAGTGGACACTATTTGAGGGCTATATTCTTCTTTAGAGGATCCCTGCCCACATTTATGATGTCCCATCTACCTACCCACCCACCTTGCAGCACACCATCAATCTGGACCCAGCAGTTTCTTGGGAGCAGTAATCACTGTATGAGGGCAGAATCCATCAGCAGGGGAGTAACATGTGGGTGATTTCATTAATCCTCAGGTGAGTAAATGCTACAGTGCCCGAATGTCAACCCTGGTCTGGATCTTCTGTACCAGGACATGTGCCCTAGTTGCCCTACCTTTGTTATGACACTGGTGGTGGTTTGGAAATATGATCATTTAAATATAGAAAACTTTGGTCATAGTATGTCACAGTTCTTTGTTGCTCTGCTGAATATTCTAGCTAAAGCATCATAAAATGTGTTTATTTGTTTCTGGAGATAGAAAATCTATATTTGGGTGACTCAGTACCGTGGATGATGTTTTATATTGTGTGAGTTTTTATTGAGAACACACACACACACATATATATATATATATATATATATATATATATATATAAACACATATGTCGGCGGCACTCAGGAGAAAAAAGACACAAGGAAACAGCCAGCTGTGTGCCAACGTTTCAATGCAGTTGCATTTTTGTGGAAGAACAGGCAAAGGATCAATAATTTTATGTTTAATAGATGTGCGGAATGCCCTATTTCCGCAAAGTGGCGAGCCACCGGCTGTTCACTTTTGACAGAAAGTATTGCCTCTCTGATCGCATACCGATGTTGACCCATTCTTACCTTAAATTGACACTCTGTCTTTCCAATCTAATGCTTTCCACATGGACTTATCAACACATAAATGACACATTTGGAGGTACAGGATAATCAGTGTCTAATTTTAAATCTCCTATTTAACATTGGATATCATCGGTCAACATGTAACTACATGTGACGCACCCAGTGCATTAATAGCACACAATTTTAGGTCTACCTAGAAAGGAAATAGTAGGACTAGTGCCAAAGTTGGTGACATCAGTACGGACTACATAGTCACGTATATTCTTTCCTCTGGAATAACCACACATAATGCACTTATCTTTAAGGCCAGTAAGATCACCATCAGTGGTAATGATGAGCCAATAACATTTCACACATCTGTTACCTTGCTTTGCTTATTATGAATACTCTATTCATGTGGTTACATTAATATATTTTTTCTCTTTACTTTGAGCTTTCCTGAGCTGAGAAATATATGTAATCATATAAGCAGGAATGATGCTATATCATATGACTATAAAGCTTCATTGAAGTGTTTGTCTCATACAGAACCTTCTTTGTGGAAATATTGATAATAGTTCTCATTTAGTGACAGAACCTGACATGGTGCCGATCAAAGGTGAGAAATAATCACAGCAGAAGAGTGGAGATTGGTACAGTGATAGACCCTGACATTACATCTATTGATAACTTCTGGTATCTGGACTCCAGGTTGACACACCTTAGGTAGACACCAATAAGTCGACACACCTTAGGTCAACACCACAAATAGGATGACATGGACAAAATGTCAACCTACGGCACAAGTCCCAAAAAAGGGTCTTGGCCTCAAAAAGAAAGGGACGTGTTCACACAATAGTAACAATGCCCACAGTAGTAGCACCCCATAATACACATAATGCCCACAGCAGTAGCCCCCCTTATACAATGCCCACAGTAGTAGTACTCCTTGTGCAATGTTCACTGTACTGGTAGTGCCCACAGTGGTAGTGCCCTTTATATAGAGCCCATGGTAGTGGTGCCCCTTATGCAATGCCCCCAGTAGTAGTGCCCCTTATGTCTCCAGGAGTGATGCCCCTTATGAAGTGCTATCTTTACAACGCCCTCATTAGTAATGCCCTTAATGGTAATTCCCCTGTGTAGTATTGCCCCCAATAGTAATGTTGCCTGTAGTAATTCCCCCTGTAGTTTAGCCCCTGTAGTTATGCCCCCCGTAATTTATATCCCAGTGGTAATGCCCCTGCAGTTATGACCCCAGTTGTTTACCCCGCAGTGGTAATGCCCCCTGTAGTTTACCCCTCAGTAGTTTGCCCCATATAGTTTATCCCCCCATGTAGTTTAGCCCCCAGTGGTAATGACCCCTGTAAATTACCCCTCAGTAGTTGCCCCGGGGGAAATCTGGGAGCTTCTGGGTTGTTGGTAATTAATCTGTGCGTACTTATGTGTGTGTATGTGTAAGTGCTGTAAACACCCAATATTTCACCTCCTGGCACCTCTTTAAAACTTATGTGCCTACACAGTCATTGTGCTCAGTGTGATGTCTGTATAGGATATAGTGTTCATTGTAGCATGAAATGCCTGATTTTTAAAGGGTAAAAAGGGAATTTCTGTGTAACACACTGGGTCACTGACAGAGTATATACAGCTATATTATACACACATGATACATGACTGATAAACAATGAATTGCAGTCACACAAATTATACAATAACATGGGCCTAAATTTTAGTAATTGCTCAGCACATTGTTTGTTTATAAGATTATGGGACAACTAGATTTTTTCTGCAGGTTTTAGGAAACAAACTATAAAAATTCATCAATATATTTATACATTTAGTATGAGCTTACATTCATTTTTATAATGCTTCATGAATATCTAACTACACTGTGACTCATAGAAACATGTAGATAATGTAATATAAATGTTATATCTGATTATTTTTGTGTGTTTTTTGCAATACAATATTAATAAATAATACATGATATAGAATTTAAAGCTTAGAGTAGTGTATCCTTTTTAAATATAAACAAACTAGGTGCTTCATCGCACCCTACGGGCGCTCTTCACACCGTCGCAAGGGGCTATGCCCCCTTAACCCTTGCATGCCTTTCTGGGGTTCAATATTTGTATTATATGGAGTATTACCTGCATTCCTTTGTTAGTGGTTACATATTGCAAAATGTATGGGCGTGCGATGGTGAAGGAGATGTAGCCCCTTGAGACGGCATGAACAGCACCTGCAGGGCACGATATACTGAATGTAGTGGGTGCTGGGGGGACTGCGGATGGGGGAGGGTGTCTGTAGATGCTGCGGGTGGAGGGGGCGGAAGCGGGGGGGACCGGATGGGGAAGGGTCGGGAGGTGCTGTGGGTGGGGGAGGGGCAGAGGAGTGGGGGCCGCAGATGGGGGAGGGGTCCTGAGGCACTGCAGGTGGGGGAGGGGCAGGGGTGCCAAGGGTGGGAGAGGGGCAGGTGTGGGGATGTTGCGGATGGGTGAAGGGTTCAGGAGGTACTGTGGGATGGGAAGGGGCGGGGGTGCCGGTGGTGTGGTAGGGGTCCACAGGTGCCGTGGGTAGGGAAGGGGCAGGTACGGGTGGTGCGGCGGATGGGGAAGGAGGTCCAGAGGTGCTGCAGGTGGTGGAGGGGCAAATGCGGGAGTGCATTGGGTGGGGGAGGGGGGACCGCGGATGGAGGAGGGTGTCTGCAGATGATGCGGGTGGAGCGGGCAGGTGTGGGGGGAGACATATATGGGGGGTGGATGGAGGAGGAGGTCTGGAGGTGCTGTGGGTGGTAAAGGGGGGGAGGAGTGGGAGCCGTGGGTGGTGTAGGGGGTCTGAAGGCACAGCATGTGGGGGAGGGGTGGAGTGCTGCATGTGGTGGAGGTGAAGGTGCGGAGGTGTGGTGCATCGAGGAGGGGTCTGGAGGCGCTGTAGGTACTGTACCTGCCAAAAAGGTAGTTGGAGGGTATGCAGTAACAGGGCCAGGACTGGTGTAACAGGGTCAGAACAGGGGTGACGGGGCCAGGACAGGGGTGAAGGTCCCAGGACAGGGGCGACGGGGCCAGGACAGAAATGACAGGGACAGAATAGGGGTGACAGGGCCAGGGTAGGGGCGGCAGGACCAGGACAGGGCTGACAGGGCCAGTATAGGGTTGACAAGGCAAGCACAGGGGTGACAGGGCCAAGATAGGGGTAACAGGGCCAGCATAAGGGTGACAGGGCCAGGATAAGGGTGAAAGGGCCAGGATAAGGGTGACAGGGCAAGGCCAGGGGTGACAGGGACATGACAGAACACTGGGCACAGGAGAGATTGGTATTAGGGACAAAACAGTGGTGACAGACAGATGTGTGTTACCAGAGTCACTGCTGCTGGCTGCTGCTGTTCCACTCCAATCTGTTGGGATCTGCTGCTGGTGGAGACTTGGCATGGCTGACTCTCTCAGGCTGGAGTCCTGCTTCGTCTGCCCGTCCGCATCCCTCCCCCCCACTCCTCAGTGACACACCGTGGACCTCGCATGGCTGCCGGGCGTTGTGGTAAGGGGAAACTGGGAGTGACTGGTTAGCCCCCAGGAGACGCTGTGGCTGAGGGGAGGAGGGGGTCATATCATGCACGCGGCACGGACCTCGCGGCTGCTGGGCACTGTGGTAAGGGGAGACTGGCAGTGACTGGCTTGCTCCCAGGAGACGCTGTGGCTGGAGGGAGGAGGGGTCGGAGCCTGCAATCAGCTCGGACTTCTGCAGCGCTACCCGCCAGCTAAAGTGTGCGAAGGAGCTGGGTGCACCTCACTGCGGGTGGCAGCGCTGCAGCTAACGGTGGGGTTGCTGGGGCTGGAAATAACAGAGGCACTATGGAACCTGCACAGCGGCAGGTACCCCACAAAACTGCAGCTAAGAAGCGTGGAGTGTGCCAGAAAGTGACACTCTTCTCCGCGCGAGAGAGACCCTGCTGAGTATGCTGATGTGGGGGGTCAAGCACACAATGAGCCGGTCCCCATATGTCTGTATGGCATACCCCCTCACACACCCCGATACCTCCCAACTGTCCCGATTTTAATGGGACAGTCCCATTTTTTGGGTCTGTCCCGCTGTCCCACCCGCGGGTCGCAGTGAACCGCAGTGGGGGGAGGGCAGTTGGAAAGCTCCTGTACTCGCTGTTCTGCTTAGCAGAGCAGCAGTGAATGGTGGAGACAGAAGGAGAGGGGGCATCAGGGAGTTCGGATTAAGGGGGGTTCCAGCAGCAGAGCTGAATTAAGGGGGGGCAGGGGGTACGTACCCACAGTTTTAGGGGGCCCCCCGGCTGGAGTAGCTCTGTCCCAGCTCTGCAGCTCCCCATCCTGCCAGCAACAGCAGCAGCATTGTGCTACAGTCAGCACACACTGCTGCGTGTTGGCAGGCCTGTGGTGTTGCAGGGAGGCAGCGGTCTCCCTGCTTTCTTCTGCCTGTGTGGGTGTGTAGGAGGGAGCGACCACCCCCTCTGGATTTACCCCTAGTTGAGGGGCCAAAATCCCAATTTAAAAAAACAATTCCCGGAACTTGCATAAGGGGGCGTGACCACGGGTCCCGCGATTAGGCCACGCCCCTAACCCCACATCAGGCACAGCAATGAGATAGGGCTCCCCTGTCTCAAGTGCCCTGGGCCCCCTGGACTCATAATCAGCCCCTGGGAGCATGCCAGCAGCTCACAGAGCACTGGGCATGCCCCCTCACTGATGAAAACGGGGACCCTCCCGTAAAACCACGCCCCTTTCCATTGACCATGCCCCCTTTTTGCCGCATGTGTGTCCCTCCTTTTGCCTGAAGAAAGCTCCTGAAGGAAGCTGGGAGGTATGCACCCCTGTCTGCCTGAGTAAAGCTGGGAGGTATGCACCCCTGCCTGTGTCATGCCCATACCATCTGCTCTTGCTCCAAGTCTCCTATAGATTTGCCCAGATCTGTGACTCATTTGACTAACTCCGCCCAGTGTTGTGACTCTGCCCAGAGTTAGCAAATGAAGCACAAAGTCACAGATCTAGGCTATTATATAGGAGATATATTATATGCAATGCTAACTATATAACCATTGTTACGGTAAACCTTTTTAAGTATTGATAACAAGAAAATATCTACACTATAATATCTACAAATGTTTTATACATATAAATATATTATTTTATAGAATATAATTACCTTTCTCTGGAGGTTGTTACTTCTGTATCTGACTCCTCCATCCGTCCAGCTCTCCAACCAGTAACTCATCCAGCAGCTCCTCCATCAGCTATCAGGATGGCCAGAAGGAATTCTTACACTGAGAGGTGACATGTTAATTAGGGTCACATAACATTAATATATAGTAATTCAGCACATCAGCTTCTCGTGCCCAGCTCCTTGTCTTGTAAATGAGGTGTAAATATTCCTAAAGTCACTTACTGCAATGGGAAATGGTAATTACACCCTGGCAGGTGTAACAACTTGCATTCTAATTATATCACAGCAGCCTCTGGACTCCTATTATGTCACCAAAGGGACCTTTTGTTTAGGAGTCACCTATTGTCCAGGCAGAGTATCAGCAGAAAGACCTGTTCTCCATATAAGCAGGAACTTCACAATGATTCAATGCTAAACTATAACATAAACACATATATATCTAAATATATACATTTGTCAAACCTGGAGAAATAAGGGGTTCCTGGATAAGTGGGAAACCTCTATTACTGGGAATAATTGAGGACTTGACATTCTTATACCAAAAAACCTGTTTGTGAGACTGTCAAATCTTTTAACTGATACTGATTTTTCTCAATTATTAGGATTAATCACCTTTATTACTGAGATGATTGCTGTTCAGACCATTTTAGGTGAGATTGGTCCAGTTTATTAACCTCTAGAAATGAGATGATCACCTTTAGAACCTGTGTGGTTAAGTGAAAAACCAGATAAGTGATACCCCTTTTATGGGAGTGCGCAAAATCCCAGGACTTCAGGCAGTGTAAAAGGGTCCTTCTCCTAAACCCTAGGTCCACTTTCCCGGGAATGCAACCCGGCTTGTACGCAGGGTTGGACATAGTTAAGATCTGGGTATGAGGCGGTGTAAATGGGTAAGCCAGCTCAGCGGTACCGGCACCCATTTACAGCATGGCAAACCTATCATACCGCAGTGTCTGGCAGACGGTCAAGAAGCTGGAGGTCATGACGCATGCTGTCTATGCTGTCTGTGCCATGCTGGTTGCCATGCAGCGGCTGGGGACATGGCACATGCTGTCTATGCCATGTATGCAAACAGCATTGCCATGTCTGGTGCCTGGAAGAGACCCGGAGGCTGGGGGCAGCACAAGAGCTTCCAGATTCCAAGATGCTCTGGAGCACCAGTCTGCAGTGTTTCATGGCGCTTGGGGATTACATCATTAACCTCTATAAATTAGATGACCACCTTTAGAACCTCTGTGGTTAAGTGAAAAACCAGATAAGTGACACCCCTTTTACTCCACCTTAGATGTACCGGGATTTTGCATGGGAGTGCGCAAAATCCCGGGACTTCAGGCAGTGTAAAAGGGTCCTTCTCCTAAATCCTTGTTCCACTTCCCAGGGAATCCAACCCGGCTTGTACGCAGGGTTGGACACGGTTAATACCCAGGTAGGAGGTGGTGTAAATGGGTAAACCAGATCAGACAACCCTACACCAATTTGCAGCATGGCAAACCTCCCATACCGCAGTGTCCGGCAGGCAGTCATGAAGCTGGGGGTTACTGCGCACGTTTTCTATACTGTCTATGCAGACAGCGTGTGCCATGCTGGTTGCCATGCAGCTGCTGGGGACATGGCACATGCTGTCTGTGCTGTGTATGCAGACATCATTGCCATGTCTGGTGCCTGGAAGAGACCCAGAGGCTGGGGGCAGCACAGCAGCTTCCAGATTGCTGGGCTTGCCCCCGGCGAGATGCTCTGGAGCACCAGTCTGCAGTGTTTCATGGCGCTTGGAGATTACATCATCCCTAAGCGCCGGCCCACAAGACACTGCACCCGAGTGCAGTGTAAATGGTGCCGATCCGGGAATATCCCGTATCAGCACTGCAGTATAAATGGGGGGAGTCCCGGCTCTGACCAGGCTTGGAAGCAGGTTACAAATTCTGTGTCAGACCTAAAATTTTTGTGAAAAAGGGGTATGAGATAACCCTTTAAGTAAACTCAATGTGCAGTCCCTTGATATCCAACTTAACCAGGTTTAACTCTCTCTCTCTCTTCCTCTCTCCCTCTACCTATCTCTCTCTATATATATATATATATATATATATATATATATATATATATCAATTTGGAAATGTAGGCATTCAGCGGTAATTAGTCAACAGGCAATTTTAATGATAACTCACAGATACAAAGATATATTGTGATGCAGTATATCTTTGTATCTGTGAGTTATCATTCAAATTGCCTGTTGACTAATTACCGGTGAGTGACTACTTTTCCAAATTGCTATATACTGGTCTTTGGTGCCCTTGTGGAGCACCGTACTGTTGTTTTTTCGTAGCCTTGAGTGTGGATTTACTTGATTGTTTATCTATCTATCCATCTATCTATCTATCTATATATATATAGATATATACATAGATAGATATATGTGTGTGTTTATATATATATATATATATATATATAAAGTTTTTACAAACCTAAATTAAATTGTTTTCATGATCATGATCTTAAAGACTTTCTGATATGAAGGTTAATTATTAGTTTCTTAGACATATATAAATAGTGAATATGATGCCTATGTATGAATCTTTTCACAAGGATTTTTTTAGCTGCACCCGCAACAAGTAGTTTTCATTTATAACTTGGGTAAATTCTGTTAGTTATAAAATGTTGAGTCACAATGAGTAAATCATAATTTGTAATTGTTAATGTAAAACCATCTTTTTATCATGTAGATGTTCATAATATATCAATAACAGCTCAAGTTAGCAAATATAAATCCAACAACTCTGAAAGTTTTATCAAGCACAGCAGCAAAAACTGTACAGGTCTATCATGAAACCACAGATATTGCCTTGTAATAGCATCTTAGGTTAGAGACCAATAAAATTCCAAACTGAGATTAAGCAGGTGTCATGTCTCACCATCCACTGTTCGGAAGAGACATTGATCAGGTTTTCATTGTGTGTTGCAAAGAAAACACTACTGTAGGAAAGAAATAAGAAGTGACTTATATGAGCCCGGTAACACATCCTGTTGTGGACATCATACCAGTTCTAATTTTTATATTTTGGATTCCAAATGCCTTTTCATGTTACTGTCAATGGTGTAAGGGATGTTAGCTATTTTCCATTTGGTAACAAAGCCACACGTTTACCAGTTACTTTCTACCTGACTATATAAATACTACTATTCCATGCTCCATGATTTATAACATCAGTAGATATATTTGATTTAACTAAGTGAATTAAAAAAGAATGGGGTGGATCTATTTTGGTTGCTCTCGGCTGCTGAAAATGTGTAGCTCCAAAGTTTACACCACTCTCTGAATCAATCTATACATACACATATTATGAGCAAACACATAAATTCAAAGCGCTGAGGAAAAAATTTAATAAAAACCAAACCTTTCCTTACAAAACCGTCCATAACAAAAGTTAGATGCTCTTCTCTGCCGCGGCCGAGAGGCGCATCTAACTTTTGTGCTACACGGTCTCTCCATTTGGAATTTGGACCTTTGGGACCCCGACTGAGAAAGATTTATTCCAGAATCTGACCTATCAGTGGTCATTTACCAGAGGATCCCCATCCGGTGAGATCATGTACCTTTTCTCCTGTAATTTTTTTATGCCATTGTACATTCCTTGTGGAATTTGTTTTAAATGTTTGGACATCAATTTTTCATGGAATAAAACCATTTAAGTTTTTACATTGTCTGGCATTATGGATACTGAAAGATACCTTTACGTGATTAAGAACATATTTTGAGCTGTGAGTTGGGGTATGCTGTCATTTTTAGAAACATTTAAAGTAACCTTTACATACTTTGAACCTGCACACTCATAGTGAGTTGGGGTACGCTCATCTAAATTGTATATATATTGGAGACGGTGCAGGTTCATCACAAAATCAACTCTACATATACAATAACAATTATCCCAGAGCACCTGGGTGTATTGTAAATTGCCAAGACATACTACACCATTGTATTGTTGCTTCATCTTTTCATGTATCGCCCTACACATGAGTGGAAAAAAACTATTTGATTGGTTAAAATACATGAAGAATTACCTTCTGTTAGAAAATCCACATACATAAGCAAAGGTTTGGGTTTTAATTTATTTTATTTTTTCCTCAGCGCCTTGAATTTATGTGTTTGCTCATAATGTGTGTATATTTGATTTTACAAAATGTGATTGCACAGTGATATAGGCAATGGAAGGATTGCTATCTTGCAATTCAGGGATTGGCTCTCAATATCATGTAAAATCAAAAGTGGTTAAGCATTAAACAAAATCATTTGTTTTTAGAATGTTCCTGTACAGTCACACACAGCACCCTGTACTTCTGCCATTACTATTAATAGTGAATTATTAGGCCTTACACACTGCCCTTTAACAATAGATATAGAATTAGCACAAATAATATTAAACAGTTGGATTTATAGCTGAGGAAAGCATTTCATTTTTTTGTGGTGCAGTCTAACACCCATGGAAGAGTCACAATTTTTTACTAGCTTACATTAAAAAATTTGATAATAACCTCACACAATAAAAATTAAATTAGGAAGAAACATTAATTTTATTAATGTAAATTATTAGATTAATTTGTCATTATAAATCATCTTATATTTATCTGATATAAGCAAGTGATACATTTATTCAATTAGGACTTGGTATTACATCCATGTAACTGCAATATAAGTCTGTGTAGTTATACATAGGAATTGAGGAGTTTAATTGCAACATTTTGATAATACATTTTGGAGCAGGAATTGTGGTTGACAGAATATCTTATAAATAACAAACATATATAACTCACAGATTGCATATAGTATCAACCGTTAAAATATGTCATATTATTGTTAAGAAGAAAAAGAAGAGGAAAGAATGTCTCTTTGGTGGCGCACAGATGAAAATTAAAAATTAACTTTTAATAGATTCGTTAAAATTGTCTAACCACGAAATAAAGAAAGTGCAATAAACTTATGTGATATAATTACCATATATGGTGAATGAAAATAAATTATTAAAATAAAGGTTCGCTACCTATGTCGTGTCTTTATTAATCCAAATTTAATGTATCCTAAGCAGGCTGTACTGTATTCGTACAATTCATTATATCAATTATTGGCATATTAATTATAATTAGCCCAATATTAGGATGCCAAATACTTTATAATATTTATTAATTGTATACTAATAGTTATATCATAAGTTTGGCAATAGTTCCAAATGTCATTCACTACAATATTCCTTCAGTAGTGGCTTCCCTTATTTCAAGCCAGTCAGTGTAATCTCCTATAGTAACTCTAGCTGCTATAATAAGGTGCCATTTGGCTACTGAAGAGAGAGTATCAGCATGTAAATAAATGCTGAATATTGGGTGAGTGATTTGAAAGTATAGGGATATTTAATAGTTCTCCCACTATTCTATAGATATTGCACATTTATATATATCATCATTAGTGCAAACTGTGTAATGTTCATATATATCCACTATATCAATTGTATAAGTGCATTATTTATATATGCATATAGTGATTAAGTGGGGCTATTAATAAACACAGTTATTTTATTGGAGAGATCACTTTAAGTAGAGAGAGCTATATCCTCCTGCAATAGTTACATTTGTTACAATGAATACTATGTAACTAATAAGTCACTCTTGCAGCAATAGCTTCCTTTATTATGAACAAGTCAGTGTAAATTCCACAGTAGCTGTTGTTATTGTAATAGGATACAGTATAGTTGTTAGAGGAAGCCTTTCAGGGCTGCCCTGAAAAAGTCTAAATAGCACGAAACACGTGTCGGCGGCGTCATGGCCACTACCTGGTCCTATTATACTCAATAGAATGAATGTATCTAGATAAAAGCAAAACTAGTTCATGGCATATAGGTCCTGTATTATACGAAAGGAATATTTAACATAGGCTGTGTATCATGGCTGTGAATGTGTAGCACTGCATGTGGAGGATACTGCACATAGAGTGTCACTGCAATAGAGGCTCTCTTTGTAATGTAATGAGAGGTCAGATTAGTATCAGCTTAACCCAACCCTTATTGTTGCCATACAAGAGATAGATTGTTACAGTAACAGGAATTCCTTTGGAGAGATTAGGCTGGCACTATTTCAATTCTACATACTGTGCTGCCAGCTAATAAATTATATTACTGAGTATAGACTGACACAGTAATAACAAGCTCTCTCTGATAATAGGGAGACATCTGAATGATATAAGATTCACTGGCAGCTGCAACAATTGTGTATATTTAAGCAAGCCTATGCAACAGTTCAATTAATATTTAGCTAATAGCAATTACAGCCTGTATTAATTACAGCCTTGACATGCTAGTCAAGGAACAACTTATTGTTTAGAACTGTGTGCTCTCATATATACTAAGCTATTAGTGTTGAATTAAATATAGGGATAACCCAATTACTGTACAATTACCCAGTTGCAGGGTTGGCATATAATGATGTGATTTAATTACTACATGGCACTCAATGCAACAAATGCAGTTATTGTGGAAAGATACATTTCCCTCCATCTAAAATATTTACAGTAAAACCACTGTGTCTCTCAGCAGCCCCATTTAAAACATATAAGTGCATATTTAATGTGCATATATAATCAATATAGTGGGGACACATGAACATAACACACATCTGGTATTATAGAGCTTACAAGTACTTTTCTTTATAAGGAGATACACTTGATGCTCCCTTCCTCTTTATGAAAGGCTCCCTCTAACAACTATACTGTATCCTATTACAATAACAACAGCTACTGTGGAATTTACACTGACTTGTTCATAATAAAGGAAGCTATTGCTGCACGAGTGACTTATTAGTTACATAGTATTCATTGTAACAAATGTAACTATTGCAGGGGGATATAGCTCTCTCTACTTAAAGTGATCTCTCAAATAAAATAACTGTGTTTATTAATAGCCCCACTCAATTACTATGTGCATATAAAAATAATGCACTTATACAATTGATAAAGTGGATATATATGAACATTACACAGTTTGCACTAATGATGATATATATAAATGTGCAATATCTATAGAGTAGTGGGAGAACTATTAAATATCCCTATACTTTCACATCACTCACCCAATATTCAGCATTTATTTACATGCTGATACTCTCTCTTCAGTAGCCACATGGCACCTTATTATAGCAGCTAGAGTTACTATAGGAGATTACACTGACTGGCTTGAAATAAGGGAAGCCACTACTGAAGGAATATTGTAGTGAATGACATTTGGAACTATTGCCAAACTTATATAACTATTAGTATACAATTAATACATATTATAAAGTATTTGGCATCCTAATATTGGGCTAATTATAATTAATAAGCCAATAATTGATATAATGAATTGTACGAATACAGTACAGCCTGCTTAGGATACATTAAATTTGGATTAATAAAGACACGACACAGGTAGCGAACCTTGATTTTAATAATTTATTTTCATTCACCATATATGGTAATTATATCACATAAGTTTATTGCACTTTCTTTATTTTGTGGTTAGACAATTTTAACAAATCTATTAAAAGTTCATTTTTAATTTTCATCTGTGCGCCAGCAAAGAGACATTCTTTCCTCTTCTTTTTCTTGGTATAACTCAACTTGTCTCTGGTAGCACCCCCAACGTCCAGTAATTAGTACCCAATCAAACTGACGGACATTTATCGGGGTTCTCTCTCTTTTTTCTTCAAATAGCAATTATTTAGAACTAGTAGCTGGTGCAGAACATATCCCCTTCCCCTATTTCCCTACATATCTCAAATATTATTGTTAAGCACAACATATATAAAGAGGTATTACACTCATAAATAAATTCCATAATATCATACTGTGACATCTGTAATATAGATGGGAGATGGCATATAATGAAACTACACATCCCATTACAATTTAAATTATATAATAAAATCTATCTGACATACAATTTGGGAATTGTGTGAATAAAAACTTTTATACAGGTTATGCCAGAAGTTTAATATATCAGGTTATATCACCTTAAGATCTAAAATATCAAAACTGGTTCTAACATAAAGGCAACCTCACATGTATCACATGATATCACTTTGAGAAAAAAATTTCTGGAGCTACAAAACCTGCAGTGAATCTCATTACAAGTCCCTCCAAGAAAAAAGTATCATATGAATAAATAAAACAATTCTAACTGTCTTATATGAAAAGTAAGTATCATCATTTTCCTCTTAAACAAGTATAGAAAATTGGTGAAGTAGGAGACCACTGTATTGAATGACAGCTTTACTGCACTAATATCTTGGAAATAAACGTATCACTTGAGTAAAAATCTAAAGCCTTAGAAAGATTTGTAACAACTTTTTGCCATTAATGCCCCTGTAGTAATGCCCCCAGTAGTAATGCCCCCCTGTAGTTTGCCCCCTTGTAGCTTGCCCCCAGTAGCTTGTCCCCAGTAGCTTGCCTCAATGTAGTTTGCATTCTTGTAGTTTGCCCCCTTGTAGTTAGCCCGTCTAGTTTGTCCCCAGTAACTTGCCTCCAGTAGTTTGCCCCTAGTACCTGCACCCCTTATATTTAAAAAACAAACAACAAAAACTATACTTACCAAGCCATGCTCTGACATACGACCGCAGCTATCCTCCAGGCGTCCGCACCTTGGCACTATGAGAGAGACGTCATTACATCTCTCTCATAGCGTGCACTGACAGAGCCGGAAGCCGGAGCTCAATTGTGGAGAGAGATAAAACTCTACAGTGTATCAAAAGAGCTTCTCGTGTGGATAAGAAAAGGCTACATTATATATATAAAATCAAAACCAAAGCAACATAGTTTCCTTATTATTGAGTCCGCAGAATAGTTTTTAATTCTTAGGAGAACTGGTTATATTAAATTGTGTGTTATTGTGAAATGTAAGTAATATATATATATATATATATATATATATATATATAAAAACAAAAAATGACTTTTGGTGAAAC
Source organism: Pseudophryne corroboree (assembly GCF_028390025.1). NCBI lineage: Eukaryota > Metazoa > Chordata > Amphibia > Anura > Myobatrachidae > Pseudophryne > Pseudophryne corroboree. The sequence continues at coordinate 63,062,749 of NC_086449.1, forward strand.
CCTTTTTTCATTTTCTTTTTGCTTGTTTATCTATATCATTTGAGGTTCAGCACCACAAATTATGAAGCTGCAGCCACTATTAAAGTTTTTTTAGTGTCTCACAGTCAATATACTAGCGCGCATTTTTTCTATTGGTGTTTTGACATTGTTTATTACATTATACTGGTGTAGAGGTACAACTATAGATGATTCTCTTCTCTGGTCTTTAAAAACATTGATTTATATATAAAACACTTGTCACATTCAGAAAAAAAAATTCCTCACTTGTAACTATATTGAAGTGATATAAGATAACATATTTATCAAACATATCATACAGTCATGCCCTCAGAGTAACTCCCTATGTGATTAATACTCATAAGTGTTATGTTTCTAGTTAAAAACTTGCTGTATTCACATCATTTATATGGTTACTCTAATGTGAGACTCCTGATGGCTAACAAGATGTGACCTTTGGATAAAACACTTGCTGCATTCAGAGCATTGAAATGGTCTCTCTCCTGTGTGACTCCTCTGATGTGTAACAAGATGTGACTTTCGGGAAAAACACTTCCTACATTCAGAGCATTTATATGGTTTCTCTCCTGTGTGACTCCTCTGATGTATAACAAGACCTTCCTTGCTACATAAACAATGGCTACATTCAGAGCATTTATATGGTTTCTCTCCTGTGTGGCTCCTCTGATGTATAACAAGATGTGACTTTCGGGAAAAACACTTGCTGCATTCAGAGCATTTATATGGTTTATCTCCTGTGTGACTTCTCTGATGTATAACAAGACATGACTTAATGGTATAACATTTACTACATACAGAGCATGCAAATGGCTTCTCTCCTGTGTGACTCCTCTGATGTATATCAAGACATGACTTAATGGTATAACATTTGCTACATTCAGAGCATGCAAATGGCTTCTCTCCTGTGTGACTCCTCTGATGTGTAACAAGACGTGACTTTCGGGGAAAACACTTGCTGCATTCAGAGCATTTAAATAGATTCTCTCCTGTGTGAGTCCTCTGATGTATATCAAGACATGACTTATGGGTAAAACACTTGCTGCATTCAGTGCATGTAAATGGCTTCTCTCCTGTGTGGCTCCTCTGATGTGTAACAAGATGTGACTTTCGGGAAAAACACTTGCTGCATTCAGAACATGTGAATGGTCTCTCTCCTGTGTGAATACTCTGATGTCTGAGAAGCTCTGATTTATATGTAAAGCTTTTGTCACACTCAGAGCACAGATGTGGTTTCTCTCCAGTGAGACTCATCATTTATTAGATGAGATAAAAATTAGTTTTATAATGTTTCTGCTTTACAGAAAAAAATAATGTTTATGAGAATCCTTAAGAGGTTTCTAAAGAAATGATGACTGTAGATGGCTTGATCAGGAAACAATGTCCCTTTCCATTATATCTTCTTATATTCTTAGAGGAAATCTTGCTCCTTATTTGTCCTGCAAGAAAAATATCACACTTAAAAGCATAAAGGTTACTGTTATAAATCTGTTTGTACAGTAATAATGTTATATTGTTTAAGGAACATGACATTATATTACATTATATTTATGTCCACTTAGAAATTTGATCCAGTCTTTTACCATTCTTTTAAAATATTTGTAATGTGTCTAATTGCTATGTCCCCAATTCCAGTTACATGTGCAGCACAGAGACCTCTACATTCCTGCAGCAGATGCCAATACTTAATGCCCATACACACTTGGCAGTTTTGAGCTACAAACCTCCTAGTGTGTGTATGTATGGCCATGAGAGCAGTGAGTGCTGATGCGTGCTCCCGCATCTTCACTGGCAGACGCCATCCATCGGCCTGTTTTACCGGCCAAGTGAACCACTTTCCACAGTCTCCTATTGTGGAAAGTGGTTCACCCGCGTGAACATTGCTGGGCCAGGTGAAAATCGCTCAGTGTGTCTGCACAGAGCAAGTTTCCTGCCAGTGATGTTCACATCATGATTGTGCATACACACTGGGCAAACTCTCAGTGTGTATGCACCTTAAAACGTGATCTATAAATGTATCCATAATGATTGTATAATCCTCCTACTCTCACCTCAGAATGTGCAGATTACACATTACTGACCTCCTGCACTGACCATAGATGGGTAACACACGCTACTGATGCTGTCACACTTACTGTCAGCTGATGCCCCAGGATGCTGCTATTTTCTCTGCAAACACAATTATAATGGGGAAAATGTGATCATGTGACAGTAAAAGTGGGGGAACTACTGAAGACAATAGAGAAGGTTACCTCCAGATGCCTGCCCTGAATAGGGCAACCTCCTCCATTGCCCTTCCTTTTTCTGCCAAAGTAGTTGCAGAGCCCCTTCTGGAATCTGGAGAGGATCTGCATGCAGCAGGCTACTAAGAGTCAGATGCACATAATACAGTGTATGTCCTGCCCTACTTCCTCTACCTGCTCATCTTCCTCCAAGGCTCTTACTCACAAGGTGGGCCCTGCAAACCTCTGATCTGGAGGTGAGAACAGTGAGCATGGGGCAGCACACTGCAGCCAGATAGTGGGATCCCTTTTCAGCAACATGTGGTGCATAGGGCAGAAGGTGTAGGATGTCTGTAGGTGTTGTAGTGTATGAGGGGGGTGTCTGTGTATTTCTGGGGCATTGATAGTGAATGAAAAAGGTGTGCACTTATGGGCTGATGGTAGTGAATAAGAGGATGAGTGTGGGGCTGCTCATGTATTGGTAGTGAATTAAAGGCCAGAAAGATTGCCTGAGGACTGCAGGGGTGTTGGTACTAGTAAATTAGGATTGGTGGTTCTGGACTGGGGGTTGATGGTGTATGAGGGTTGGGTGATTGTTAAACGTGGGGAAATCTGGGATCTTCTGGATTATTGGTAATAATCTGTGCGTATTTATGTGTGTGTTTGTGTAAGTGCTGGAAACAACCAATATTTCACCTCCTCTTTAAAATGTATGTGCCTACCCAGTCATTCTGCTCAGTGTGATGTCTGCATATGAGACAGTGATCATTGTTTCATGAAATACCTGATTTTTAAAGGGTAAAAAGGGAATTTCTGTGTAACACGCTGTGTCACTGACAGAGTATATACAGCTATATTATACACACATGATACATGACTGATAAACAATGTATTGCAGTCACACAGACAATAAGATGGGCCTAAATTTTAGTAATTGCTCAGCAAATTGTTTGTTTATAATATTATGGGACAACTAGATTTTTCTGTAGGTTTTAGGAGACACAGTATAAAAGTCCATCAATATATTTATACATTTAGTATGAGCTTACATTAATTTTTATAATGTTTCATGAATATCTAACTACACTGTGACCCATAGAAACATGTAGATAATGTAATATAAATGTTATATCTGATTATTTTTGTGGGGAGGTTGTTGCAATACAATATTAATAAATAATACATGATATAGAATATAAAGCTTTATATTGCTATGCTAACTATATAACCATTGATAAGGTAAACCTTTTAAGTATTGATAACAAGAAAATATCTACAATATAATATCTTCAAATGTTTTATACATATATATTCTTTTATATAATATAATTACCATTCTCTGGAGTTTGTCACTTCTGTATCTGACTCCTCCATCCGTCCACCTCTCCAACCAGTAACTCATCCAGCAGCTCCTCCATCAGCTATCAGTGGCCTGATACAGCCTATTTATAGTCACTCCTCCCCCATCTCTCCTCAGTAGTTCCCAGGATGGCCAGAAGAAATTCTTAAACTGAGAGGTGACATGTAAATTAGGGTCTCATAACATTAGTATATAGTCATTCAGCACATCAGCTTCTCGTGCCCGGCTCCTTGTCTTGTAAATGAGGTGTAAATATTCCTAAAGTCACTTACTACAATGGGAAATGCTAATTACACCCTGGCAGGGGTAACACCTTGCATTCTAATTACATCACAGCAGCCTCTGGCCTCCTGTTATGTCACCAAAGGGACCTTTTGTTTAGGAGTCAACTATTGTCCAGAAAGAGTATCAGCAGAAAGACCTGTTCTCCATATAAGCAGGAACTTCACAATGATTCAATGCTTAACTATAACATAAACACATATATATCTAAATATATAATTTGTCAAACCTGGAGGAGAAAGTGGTTCCTGGATAAGTGGGAAACCTGTATTACTAGGAATAATTGAGGACTTGACATTCTTATACCAAAAAACCTCTGTTTTGTGAGACTGTCAAATCTTTTTAACTGAAACTGATTTTTCTCAATTATTAGGATTAATCACCTTTATTACTGAGATGATTGCTGTTAAGACCATTTTAGGAGAGATTGGTCCAGTTTATTAACCTCTAGAAATTAGATGATCACCTTTAGAACCTCTGTGGTTAAGTGAAAAACCAGATAAGTGATACCCCTTTTATGGGAGTGCGCAAAATCCCAGACTTCAGGCAGTGTAAAAGGGTCTTTCTCCTAAACCCTAGGTCCACTTTCCCGGGAATCCAACCCGGCTTGTACGCAGGGTTGGACATAGTTAAGATCCGGGTAAATGGGTAAGCCAGCTCAGCGGTTCCGGCACCCATACTGCAGTGTCTGGCAGATGGTCAGGAAGCTGGAGGTCATGACGCATGCTGTCTATGCTGTCTGTGCCATGCTGGTTGCCATGCAGCGGCTGGGGACATGGCACATGCTGTCTATGCCGTGTATGCAAACAGCATTGCCATGTCTGGTGCCTGGAAGAGACCCGGAGGCTAGGGGCAGCACAGCAGCTTCCAGATTGCTGGGCTTGCCCCCGGCAAGATGCTCTGGAGCACCAGTCTGCATTGTTTCATGGCGCTTACATCATCTCTAAGCGCCGGCCCACAAGACACTGCACCCAGGTGCAGTGTAAATGGTGCCGATCTGGGAATATCCCGTATCAGCACTGCGTTATAAATGTATAAATGGGGGAAGTTCCGGGTCTGGCCAAGCTTAGAAGCGTGTTCCAAATCCATGGTCAGACCTGGAATTTTTGTGTAAAAGTAGCATGAGATAACTCTTGTGGCTTCTTCTTTTTATGTATCGTCCTACACGTGAGTGGAAAAAGACTATTTGATTTGTTGAAATACATGAAGAATTACCTTCTGTTAGAAAATCCACATACATAAGCGAAGGTTTGGTTTTTAATTTATTTTAATTTTTCCTCCGCTTTGAATTTATGTGTTTGCTCATAATGTGTGTATATTTGATTTTACAACAGGTGATTGCACAGTGATATAGGCAATGGAAGTATTGCTATCTTGCAATTCAGGGATTGGCTCTCAATATCATGTAAATTCAAAAGTGGTTAAGCATTAAACAAAATCATTTGTTTTTGGAAATTTTGCGTACAGTCACTCACAGCACCCTGTACTTCTGCCAACACTATTAATAGTGAGTTACTAGACCTCACACACTGCACTTTAACAATAGATATAGAATTAGCACAAATAATATTAAACAGTTGGATTTATAGCTGAGGAAAGCATTTCATATGTTTGTGGTGCAGTCTAACACCCACGGAAGTGCCACCATTTTTAGCAGCTTACAATGTGATAATAACCTCAAACACTAAAAATTCAAATAGGAAGAAACATTTATTTTTATTAATGTAAATCATTAGATTAATTTGTCATTATAAATCCTCTTAGAATTTTCTGATATAAGTAAGTGATACATTTATTCAATTAGGACTTGGTATTACATCCATGTAACTGCAATATAAGTCTGTGTAGTTATACATAGGAATTGAGGAGTTTAATTGTAACATTTTGATAATACATTTTGGAGCAGGAATTGTGGTTGACAAAATATCTTATAAATAACAAACATATATAACTCACAGATTGCACATAGTATCAACCGTTAAAATATGTCATATTATTGTTAAGCTCAACATATATAAAGAGGTATTACACTCATATATAAATTCCATAATATCATACTGTGACTTCTGTAATATTGATGGGAGATGGCATATAATGAAACTACACAACGCATTACATTTTACATAATATAATACAATCTATCTGACATACAATTTGGGAATCGTGTGAATAAAAACTTTATACAATATATGCAAGAAGTTTAATATATCAGGTTATATCACAGTAAAATTTAAAATATCAAAACTGGTTCTAACATAAAGAGAACCTCACATGTATCACATGATATCACTTTGAGAGAAAAAATTTCTGGAGCTACAAAACCTGCAGTGAATTTCATTACAAGTCCGTCCAAGAAAAAAGTATAATGAATAAATAAAACAATTCTAACTGTGTTATATGAAAAGTAGGTATCATCATTTTCCTCTTGAATAAGGATTATCTACAAATACTCTGTACAAGTATAAAATTGGTGAAGTATGAGACCACTGTATTGAATAACAGCCTTACTGCACCAATATCTTGGAAAGAAACCAATGTATCACTTAAGTAAAAATCTAAAGCCTTAGAAAGATGTGTTACAACTTTTTGCCATCAGTGTAACCATTAAGTTGCAATTTATGCCAGAGACAAAAAATACTAACAGGGTTGAGAACTGTAAATTGGATATGTCATAATAATAAAAGCAATTCTGAATAGAGACGATATGCAGAATTGTGTTTTTAATCAATCTTTATTCACACAAATTATGTTGTTTTCTTTTTTTCTACATGTTATTCTATTTCTATAATTTGCTTATACTTTGCTTGATATTACCCTGAACAGGGAATATATGATACATCATATGTGATAATACATAAAATGTATTACATACATCACATATAAGTATTGATACCTTCTTATTTTAAGTATATTGAAATAAAATAAAATGTTAAATAATAAATCAAAATATAATTTGTGGAAGGTAATGAGTGTACCCTTATCTAAACTGATTTTCTTTTTTCTTTCTGTTTTGATATATGCATTTAATCAATGGGTAGCACCAAATATACGTTTTAGCTATAGAAACTCTATGTGAGCTGGTAATAACTTAAATGTTAATTTACTGGAGAATATAGGTTAGCCAATATTCTTAATGCGGAATTTCTTCTTTAGTTGTAGAACATATCAATGTAGTACAATGTTTAATCAGCTCCAATAGAGATACACCTGCAAAAATACATGCATGACTAATTATAATGGGCAATGGTTTAAAAACACATTTAGCACAGGGAGGGTGCACATTATATTTATTTATTAACAGTTTCTTATATAGCGCAGCAAATCCTGTTGCTCTTTACAATTGGAAACACCAGTGATAAAACAAAACTGGGTAATAACAAGCAGTCATAGAGGTAGGAAGGCCCTGATCGCAAGTTTACAATCTATAGGGAAGTAGACATTGATACACAAGTGATAGGTGCTATATATTGCATAATTATCCACCAGATTGCAAATGTTATTGGTGGGCTTCATGATATGACCACACAGCAATGATGAACTGGGGTCCGGAGGAAGTGAAAGTGAAGACAGAGGAAATATGTAAGGATATATGTGGACTGTACAGTGGGGATGTTATTGACTAGGAAAGTTTATGAATGTTATGTGAGCAGTTCCAGAATTTGATAAGCTTGCCTGAAGCGGTGAATTTTCAGGGAATACTTGAAGGTTTGGAGACTAGAGGAGAGTCTAATTGTGCATGGTAGGGCATTCCACAGAGTGGATGCAGCCCTGAAGAAAGTCTTTCAAATGTGAATGGGAGCAAATGATGAGCATGGATGAGACATATATCTTGTGAAGAGCGAAGAGGCGGGGGGTTGGGAGATGTTTTGTGATAAGCAAAGAGACATACTTTGGTGTAGTTTGGTTAATGCCTGTGTGTGAATAAAATATTTTATATTGAATACAGAAGAACACAGGTAACCAATGGAGGGACCGACAAAGTGAATCTGTAGAAGATGAACATCTGGCAAGGAATATTAGCCACACAGTTGTATTCAGAATGTTTTTTAGTGGTGAGAGTGTTTTTGGTAAGACCAGTAAGAAGACTATTGCAATAATCAATGCGGGAGATAATGAGAGCATGAGTTACCGTTTTAACAATGTTTAATGTAAGGTATTTTAATGTTTTTTAGATGTATTTAGCATGATTTTGAGACAGACTGAATATGGGGAGCAAAGGACAGTTTGGAGTCAATGATGACACCTAGGCTTGTGTGCTAGGATTGATAGTCAGATTTTTCAACAATGATAGAGATATCAAGCTGGTAACTACTTTTAGCTGGTGGAAATATAATTAACTCTGTATTTTATGAAAATACCAAAAATATGTTTTAAGCCAATGCACTGCACCGAGAAACTCCTCTCAGCTCTTTTTATATACTAATGTATTAGGTGTCAGCAGTAGCGCTCCTTAGGTGATGGGAGTTACAAGTACCAAAATGACCAAAAGAAGGTTTGAAAGAAAGGACTCTTTTTTGGGAGCACTCTTAATTCAGAGGTTAATAGTATAATTAGTAGATTTAAAAAAAAAAAACAATTTAATCAATATAAATCAAATCCTAGGAGTGACTATATGTGAAAAACATAGCTTAGCTAAAATATTAATAATTCTAATTATTTGTGATCTCCAAATTCACGATATACAAATTGCCAGAAGTAGAATTCTGTGATGCTTATGTCAACAAAAATCTGCATCATATATTTTATGGAATATATGACCATCATTCATACTGCTAATATCCATTACGGATTTTATAAATGCAGGGAATAAAATCATTGGTCATGCGAATCCCAGTATTGAATGACATAAAGTTGAGTGCCACTGTGTCCAATAGCCAATTTATTGCAGTACCAGGGTGTTCAAAGGAGGTCTCCCTTCCTTGTACTGACCCGACCTTTCACTGCTTAGCTTCCAAGTTCGGAAGAGATTGGGCATCTCCAGTGAAGTGTGACCGCAATTATTGGACTTTTCTCCTTGGTCACTCCAAATATATGCCAAATGGTTGCTGTATGTTAGGAATGGAGAATATACGTGATTCGTAACAGGTAAATTACAAATAAAGGAGATTACATGCAATCAGCTAAATTATCAACATATGACACAACAGTCACAAAGGTTAATTATATCTGCATAATTAATCAGGTATGTGGAAAAATTCAAATATACCACATCTATGATAATATGTGACACGGCGGTCACAAAAATGTGAGAAATATACACACATGTAGTTAATGAATATTCAGCAGATGTAGCGAAACAGCCACAAAAAGAAGGAGAAAGTAAACGTATGCAATTATCCTAACAATCACCAGCTGATTAATCAGCATATGACACATACACTCCCTTGATTGTGTGACTGAGTTTTTTGATTGACCTATAGTTAGCTGATAAACAGATACGTGGCACAACGGCCACATAAAGAAATTAAGTGCATGTAATCGAACAATCACCAACTAATTAATTAGCATATGACACAGTGGTCACCAAAGGATAATTATGAACACAATTCCTTAATTGTACAGCATGTAGCAATCACAGAAGACATGTAGCTAAATTATTGAGGATAATAAATGTGGGAAAATTCATAAATGCCACATATAATTACTAATTGATTATCCTTATATCTGAGCTTAGGACAGATCATCAGTACGGCCGTACCAATTTAAATAATTGATTTAATTTATGCTGTGAAAAACAGCATGTATGTATGGCAAGATAGCTGACAGACGGACATAAATCAACCGGATACCAGCTCTTTATGAAGAACCCATATGGCGTAATAACAGGCAGACGGACTTAAATCAGTCAGATACTGGCTTTTAGTGATGGACCCCTCTGGGTCACTGGGGAAAAGGAGAAAAGGGAAGGGGAGGGGGGGGGAAGGAAGGGAAAGGAGAGAGAGGGAAAAAAGGGGGAAGGATATGTATCACAGCAAGTTATATATAAACCTGCAGAAAATGTTCAATAGGTTTTTGTAAAGAAAGGATAACCACAATTGACTATTATGTCAGACAGTTGAAGCCTTGCAAATTAGTATTGTAAAAGTGGATGAATTTCTCATTGGTGTGGAGTGTATATGATACCAGTACTGATATATGTAATGCCGTTCCGCTTGTGGCTGCGTTGAAGCTCCGGAGATTGCAGCGGCGTGTGTCCGTGTTGATGCTCCAAGAGAGCGGTAGTTTGGGGCCGTTGCCGTGGAGACACTTCAAAAGCTGCAGCGGCGTCTGTCCGTGGTCTCTCTGGAGGAGAGCGATAGCTGGGGCCGTTGCCTGGTGATAGTCTAAGCGCTCCGGCTAGCGCGGTCATGTGTGCGCAGCACGTAATCGCTGAACCTGACATACGTTTCGCAAGATAAGCTTGGTCACAGGACGTAATGAGGTCACTGAAGGTTCCAGTTTATGTAGAGCAGGGCTCATGGCTGATTGGGTAAAATTATTGATAGACATACTGATCCCCCAATCTTGGTTAAGTTGACTGAATCTCTCAGGTTGGGCATCGTTAATGATTGTAACAGCTTGTGTTTAATTGTAATTGATTTAACATCCAGATGAATTGCCTGGGTGAGCTTAAGGAAATTAAAGATGAATATAAAGAAGATATATATAAAAAGAAACTTATGATTTGAAAAATAATAATAATATAAAATTATAAAAATTATAAAAAATAATATATATATATATAAAATATATATATATATATATATATATATATATATATATATATAATGAGATGATTTATTGTGCAAGTGATGATTTGTTAGTTAATATGTGACGGTGATGAAAATACTTGATTGATGAATTAATTGGAAGGTGAGTGGTGTAATTAGCAGATTAATAATTTTTATATATGTTTTTTATATTAGAGGAATGGAAATGAAATAACAAGGAATATAAGAGAGGGAGTGAGGGAAAGAATGGTGAATAGGGAACATGATTAGGGAGTGGATAGTAATAAAACGTAATGATAATGAATTAGTTTTGAAGGGCAGGTATAATGCTTATTAGGAAGAGCCCCCGTGAAGAGAAAAAAAGGTGAAAAATTACACTATTATGAATATGTAAGGTGTTATAAAAATTATATATATATATTTTTTGGGTTGGCTGTGAAAGGAAAAGAGAACTGTATTAGATACCAGAGGTTCTAATATGAGGACATTAATTTAAATATACCCCATCATTTATGTGCTCATTCATGCCTGCTGGTTGTAAAGATCCCATCTTAAAGATCCATTCGCTCTCTCTTTGCAGTAAGTTCTCGGTTAAATTACCTCCTCGTATTCCGAGTTTTATTTTCTCCAAGCCGAAGATTTTAAGCTCCTCCCATCTATTTTCATGATGGGTATGAAAATGGCGAGCGACTGAGGTTAATTGTTTCATCTTTGCCTTGTCCGTGATGGCATTACGTATAGATCCTACGTGTTCTAGGACTCGCTGTTTAAGCGGACGGGTTGTCATGCCAATATAATTTTGGTTGCAGCTACATTTCAGGCAATAGATAACCCCCTCAGTTTGGCAGTTCATATAGTCTTTTATTTGTATCATCTTTCCAAATTTGTCTTCTATTTCCTTTATTGGATTAATATATCTGCAAGCTTTGCATTTGCCACAGGGATATGTTCCAGTGACTATTGGTCTTTTTGTAGGGAGTTTTTGAAAATGACTGCTTACAAGTCTGTCTTTAAGGTTTTTGGATCTGCGCCAACTCATGGCGACCTTAGGACCCAAATTTTTGGATAAAGTAGAGTCTGCATGTAGAATATGCCAATGTTTTTGTATTGCTGTATTCACCTTCTTCCATTCTCTGCAAAAATTTCCGACAAAGCGTATAGTATTGTCAGTGTTTGGACTCTTTGGTTTTCTCTTAAAAATTAGATCCTCTCTTTTAATAGTTTTGACCGTTTTCATAGCTTTTTTTATGGAAGTTTTACTATATCCCCTATCGCATAGTCTGTTTGTCAGTTCTGTGCTTTGTGTTATGAATTCCTTATCATCTGAACAGTTCCTACGGAGTCGGAGAAATTCCCCTTTTGGGATATTTTCTATGGTTGGGGGAAAATGGGAACTGGTTTGATGTAATAAAGTATTTGTTGCTGTGCTCTTCCGATATAGTTTTGTGGCAATCATTCCTTCAGAGTTCTTGTAAATCATCAAGTCCAAAAATGGAAGTTCTGATTGGCTTATGCTGTGTGTTAAATGAATATTCCGATCATTCTTGTTAAGATGTTCTATGAATTGGTGCAACAAGTGTAGGTCACCCTCCCAGATCATAAAAATGACGTCTATATATCTGTTCCACATAACGATATGAGACGTGAATATATCATTATGGTCTTTAAAGATAATTTCCTTCTCCCACCATCCAAGGAATATATTGGCATATGTGGGCGCACAGGCCGCCCCCATAGCCGTACCCCTTGTTTGGAGGTAAAATTTGTCATTGAATGTAATAAAGTTGTAATGTAACACAAAATACAATAACTTAATCAGAAAAAGATGAAAGTCATTCTTTGGTTCATTATGTAGAAAATATTCTACTGCTCTTATCCCATCTTTATGACCTATTGATGTATATAGTGCCTCGACATCCAGTGACACCAAATATTGATTTTCTTCTAATTTTAAATCATGCAGTTTCCTCAATATATCGGTTGTGTCCTGGACATATGAGGGAAGGTTCAGGACATATTGTCTGAGGTGTAAGTCAAGGAAGATACTCGCCTTTTCTGTTAATCCCCCTATCCCAGACACAATGGGTCTCCCTGGGGGAGTTGCGATGTTTTTGTGTATTTTGGGCAGTAGGTAATAGGTTGGGATCTTGGGGTTCTGTGTCAATAGATAATCATGCTCCTGTTTGGTAATTGTACCTTGTGCAAGTGCTTGGTTGAGAATATTTTCATAGATTCTTTTGTAATCTTGGAGGGGATTAAGTAGTATCCGTTTGTAACAGTTGGTGGTATCAAGTTGTCGCTGTGCTTCTTTAATATATTCTGTTTTGGGCCAGATGACAACATTGCCTCCTTTGTCCGAGGACTTGATGACGACATCTTGCCATGTCTGTATTTCTCTTAGAGCAGTTCTTTCTTGTTGGGTAAGATTAGAATTGCCCCGCCACTTATGTTTGTTAATGTGGATTAGGTCAAATTCTTTCGCTACAAGTTTCATAAATACCGATACCTCAGGACAGATTTGTTCCTGTGGAAAATAGGTAGACTTCTTTTTACATCTCGGTCTGGTAGTGGGATCCTCTTCCATATGCTGATGTTGTTCTTGTTCGAGTTCCTGTAGTGCATCTAGTGCTTCTTGTTCCATCTGTGATATGTCTGAAGATTGAGATTCAGAAGGTGATAGTGATGTTGTTTCCTTATCAGCATATAATTTAGTTAGTAGCAACTTCCTACCAAATAGCTTCAGGTCTTTTTCCCACTTGAATCTGTCAAAGTGTTCTGTGGGCGAGAAAGTCAGCCCTTTTTGAAATACGGATTCTTGAGCTTGTGTGAGTTCATGATCTGAAAGGTTAATAATTTTTAATTTAGAGTCTTTGTCACAGGTCTGAGTTACCACCGATCCTGTTGGTGTTGTCGTCTGTATGTGTTGCGGGTCGTTGGTGGTGAAGAATCCCATTGTTGCGGTCCTCTTTTTTTTGCGCCCCCGCCTCGTCTTCCCTCTCTTTGTCTTCCTCTTCCTATTCGAGAATCGCCTAAAAAAGAGGCTGAATTCTGAGGGTTGTTGGGAATGTCACTTCTGGAGTTGGGTCGTCCCTCTGTGGTGTAGTCTGGGGTTTCTTCTGTTCCCGAAGTCTCTGCCTCAGATGATGAATATTGGCCTGTATATTTGGGAGGATCTTTTCTCCAAGTTGGTTTTTGCCATTTGAAGATTTTCCCGGAAGCAAAATCTCTTTTGTCTCTCGCGTATTTGGTCTTTTTTCTGTCTATGATGGTTTGTTCATAAGCTTGGAGTTCCAATTTATTTTTCTCAAAACACCATTGGAATTGAGGGTCTTTCTCCCAGTTTTCCAATTTTTTACCCAATTCCTCTAGGTTTCGTTCACACTCTTCTAGAATGAGATTATTATGTTTAATAAGTACATTCATAAGGTCGTTAGAGCATTTCAAGAGGATATTTTCCCATTCTTTAGTCAAATTCTCACTAGCCAAATCAAAGGTCGGGAAGACTCTTGGGCGAAGGCCACGTGGGGATATTTTATTCTTAATATAGTTTTCCAACGTTGTGAGATCCCAATTAGTCCTGATTTGTTTTCTTAGTGTCAAGTTCAATTTTTGAAAGTCCTCTTCCCAACTAATGTGGGGTTCAGTGTCCACCAGATCACTTGGAAAAATATCATCCAAGTTGTCCTTGTTTTTGTGTCTAGAGCTGAGCTCTTGTCTTAAACTGAAACTCATAATATAGTGAATTATATAAAGCACTCCTAGATTGAAAATATATGTACGGGATAGGGAATTCTAAGAGAAGAAAACACTGACCCCTTAATAGTATGACTGTGCAGGTATTCCCTAGAAAGCTGAGTTATCAGCCAGTAAATGGATTGGGAAATGGGTTTAGGAGGGAACCGCACCAGTCCAAACAAAATTGTATAAACAATTAGTAGCCTCTGAAAGAACTGAATTTAAATGGAATTTCTTCTGTATATGGCAACTATAGATGTTGTAGGGGTTTATCCCAGTATCAATGTTGCTTTCAGTGGTGCTCCCTAGAGTCAGAGAGTATCAAGTACCAAAATGACCAAAAGAAGGTTTGAAAGAAAGGACTCTTTTTTGGGAGCACTCTTAATTCAGAGGTTAATAGTATAATTAGTAGATTTAAAAAAAAAAAAAAAAATTTAATCAATATAAATCAAATCCTAGGAGTGACTATATGTGAAAAACATAGCTTAGCTAAAATATTAATAATTCTAATTATTCGTGATCTCCAAATTCACGATATACAAATTGCCAGAAGTAGAATTCTGTGATGCTTATGTCAACAAAAATCTGCATCATATATTTTATGGAATATATGACCATCATTGCTAATATCCATTACGGATTTTATAAATGCAGGGAATAAAATCATTGGTCATGCGAATCCCAGTATTGAATGACATAAAGTTGAGTGCCACTGTGTCCAATAGCCAATTTATTGCAGTACCAGGGTGTTCAAAGGAGGTCTCCCTTCCTTGTACTGACCCGGCCTTTCACTGCTTAGCTTCCAAGTTCGGAAGAGATTGGGCATCTCCAGTGAAGTGTGACCGCAATTATTGGACTTTTCTCCTTGGTCACTCCAAATATATGCCAAATGGTTGCTGTATGTTAGGAATGGAGAATATACGTGATTCGTAACAGGTAAGTTACAAATAAAGGAGATTACATGCAATCAGCTAAATTATCAACATATGACACAACAGTCACAAAGGTTAATTATATCTGCATAATTAATCAGGTATGTGGAAAAATTCAAATATACCACATCTATGATAATATGTGATGGGAGTTACATAATTATATTTACAAATACATAAATAATCATTTCAGGCAATTTTGGGGCGTTTTACCATGCACATTGTTTATTACATTATACTGGTGCAGATGTACAACTATAAATGCTTCTCTTCTCTGGTCTTTAACAACATTGATTTATATATAAAACACTTGTCACATTCAGAAAAAAAAATGTCCTCACTTGTAACTATATTGAAGTTATACAAGATAACATATTTATCAAACATATCCTAATGTCAGGCCCTCAGAGTGACTCCCCATGTGATTAATACTCATAAGTATTATCTTTCTAGTTAAAAACTTGCTGCATTCACAACATTTATATTGTTCCTGTATTGTGAGACTCCTGATGGCTAACAAGATGTGACATTTGGATAAAACACTTGCTGCATTTAGAGCATTTATATGGTTTCTCTCCTGTGTGAGGCCTCTGATGTATAACAAGACATGACTTTTGGGTAAAACACTTGCTGTATTCAGAGAGTGTAAATGGCTTCTCCTGTGTTACTCCTCTGATGTATATCAAGATATGACTTAATGGTATAACATTTGCTACATTCAGAGCATGCAAATGGCTTCTCTCCTGTGTGACTCCTCTGATGTGTAACAAGACGTGACTTTCGGGGAAAACACTTGCTGCATTCAGAGCATTTAAATAGATTCTCTTCTGTGTTACTCCTCTGATGTATATCAAGACATGACTTTTGAGTAAAACACTTGCTGCATTCACAGCATATAAATGGTTTCTCTCCTGTGTGGCTCCTCTGATGTGTAACAAGATGTGACTTTCGGGAAAAACACTTGCTACATTCAGAACATGTAAATGGTCTCTCTCCTGTGTGAATCCTCTCATGTCTGAGAAGCTCTGATTTATATGTAAAGCTTTTGTAACACTCAGACCACAGATGTGGTTTCTCTCCAGTGAGACTCATCATGTATTAGATGAGATAAAAATTAGTTTTATAATGTTTCTGCTTTACAGAAAAAAATAATGTTTTTGAGAATCCTTAAGAGGTTTCTAAATAAATGATGTATGTAGTTGTCTTGATCAGAGAACAATGTCCCTTTCCATTATATCTTCTTATATTCTTAGAGGGAATCTTGCTCCTTATTTGTCCTGCAAGAAAAAGATCACACGTAAAAGCATAAAGATTACTGTTATAAATCTGTTTGTACAGTAATGTTATATTGTTTAAGAGACATGACATTATATCACATTATATTTATGTACACTGAAAAATTTGATCCAGTCTTTTACCATTCTTTTAAAATATGTGTAAGTTGACAAATTGCTATGTCTCCAATTCCAGTTACATGTGCAGCACAGAGACCTCTATATTCCTTCTGCAGATGCCAATACTTAAGGCCCATACACACTTGGTGAGTTTAAGCTACAAACCTCCTAGTGTGTAAGGCCGGTTGATGAGCAGTGAGTGCTGATGAGTGCTCCCGCATAATCACTGGCAGACGCCATTCGTCGACCTGTTTTACCGGCCAAGTGAACCACTTTCCGCAGTCTCATACTGTGGAAAGTGGTTCACCCTCGTGATCATTGTTGGTCCAGCTGAAAATCGCTCAGTGTGTATGCTCTGAGCGATTTTCCTGCCAGCGCTGTTAACATGATCATTGTGCATACACACTGGGCAAAAACCCTCAGTGTGTATGCACCTTAAGATGCTATCTCTAAATGTTTCCATAATGATTGTATAATCCTCCTATTCTCACCTCAGAATGTGCAGATTATACATTACTCACCTACTGCACTGACAATAGGTGGGTAACACATTATAGTGATCCTGTCACACCTGCTGCCAGCTGATACCCCAGGATGTCAGCATTGGTTCAGCACACACCATTGTAATGGGGAAAATGTGATCATATGACAGTAAAGTGGGGGAACTACTGAAGACAATAGAGAAGGTTACCTCCAGATGCCTGCCCTGAATAGGGCAACCTCCTCTATTGCCCTTCCTGTTTCTACCATAGTAATGGCAGAACCATAAGATTATGGGACAACTAAATTGTTTCTGCAGGTTTTAGGAGACACAGTATAAAAGTCCATCAATATATTTAAACATTTAGTATGAGCTTACATTCATTTTTATAATACTTCATGAATATCTAACCACATTGTGACCCATAGAAACATGTAGATAATGTAATATAAATGTTATATCTGATTATTTTTGTGGGAGGTGGTTGCAATACAATATTAATAAATAATATATGATATAGAATATAAAGCTTAGAGTAGTGTATCCTTACATAAACAAATTATATTGCTATGCTAACTATATAACCATAGATAAGATAAACCTTTTTAAGTATTGATAACAAGAAATATCTACAATATTATATCTACAAATGTGTTATACATATAAATGTATTCTTATATATATTATAATTACTTTTCTCTGGAGTTTACTTCTGTATCTGACTCCTCCATCCGTCCAGCTCTCCAACCAGTAACTCATCCAACAGTTCCTCCATCAGCTATCAGTAGCCGAAAACACCCTATTTATAGTCACTCCTCCCCCATCTCTCCCCAGTAGTTCCCAGGATGACCAGAAGGAATTCTTACACAGAGAGGTGACTTGTAAATTAGGGTCTCATAACATTAGTATATAGTCATTCAGCACATCAGCTTCTCGTGCCCAGCTTCTTGTCTTGTAAATGAGGTGTAAATATTCATATGGTAACTTACTACAATGGGACATGCTAATTACACCCTGGCAGGGTTAACACCTTGCATTCTAATTAGATCACAGGAGCCTCTGATCTCCTGTTATGTCACCAAAAGGACCTTTTGTTTAGGAGTCACCTATTGTCCAGGCAGAGTATCATCAGAAAGACCTGATCTACAGATCAGCAAGAACTTCACAATTATTCAATGCTTAACTATAACATAAACACATATATATCTAAATATATAAATTTGTCAAACCTGGAGAAGTAAGTGGTTCCTGGATAGTGGGAAACCTCTATTACTGGGAATAATTGAGGACTTGACATTCTTATACCAAAATACCTCTGTTTGTGAGACTGTCAAATCTTTTTAACTGAAACTGATTTTTCTCAATTATTAGGATTAATCACCTTTAATACTGAGATGATTGCTGTTAAGCCCAATTTAGGTGAGATTGGTCCAGTTTATTATCCTCTGTAAATGAGATGACCATCTTTAGAACCTCTGTGGTTAAGTGAAAAACCAGATAAGTGATACCCTTTTTACTCCACCTGAAATGTACCAGGATTTTGCATGGGAGTGCACAAAATCCCAGGACTTCAGGCAGTGTAAAAGGGTCCTTCTCCTAAACCCTAGGTCCACTTTCCCGGGAATCCAACCCGGCTTGTACACAGTTGCACACAGTTAAGACCCAGTTAGGAGGCCGTGTAAATGGGTAAGCCAGATCAGTGGTCCCGGCACCCATTTACAGCATGACAAACCTCCCATACCGCAGTGTCTGGCAGGTGGTCAGGAGGCTGGGGGTCATTACGCATGCTCTCTATGCTACCTGTGCCATGCTGGTTGCCATGCAGCGGCTGGGGACATGGCACATGCTGTCTATGCTGTGTATGCAGACAGCAGTGCAATGTCTGGTGCCTGGAAGAGACCCGGAGGCTGGGGGCAGCACAGCAGCTTCCAGATTGCTGGGCTTGCACCCGGCAAGATGCTCTGGAGCACCAGTCTGCAGTGTTTCATGGCACTTGGAGATTACATCATCTCTAAGCGCCAGCCCACAAGACACTGCATCCGGGTGCAGTGTAAATGGTGCCAATCCGGGAATAACCCGTATCAGGACTGCGGTATAAATGTATAAATGGGGGAAGTCCCGGGTCTAACCAGGATTGGAAGCGTGTTCCACATCCATGGTCAGAACTGGAATTTTTGTGTAAAAGTGGTATGAGATAACCCTTTAAGTAAACTCAATGTGCCGTACCTTGATATCCAACTTAACCAGGTTTAACTCTCTCTCTCTCTCTTTATATATATATATATATATATATATATATATATAAATTTGGAAATGTAGGCATTCACCGGTAATAAGTCAACAGGCAATTTTAATGCTAACTCACAAATACAAAGATATATTGTGTTGCAGTATATCTTTGTATCTGTGATTTATTATTAAAATTGCCTGTTGACTAATTACCAGTGAGTGACTACTTTTCCAAATTGCTATATACTGGTCTTTGGTGCCCTTGTGGAGCACCGTACTGTGGTTTTTTTGAAGCCTGGAGTGTGGATTACTCGATTGTTTATATATATATATATATATATATATATATATATGTGTGTGTGTGTGTGTGTATGTATATATATATATATATATATATATATATATGTGTGTGTGTGTGTGTGTGTGTGTGTGTGTATGTATATATATATATATATATATATACCAGTCAAAAGTTTGTACAAACCTAAATGAAATTGTTTCTCAAGATCTTATAGACTTTGTGATATGAAGGTTAATTATTAGTTTCTTAGACATATACAGTGAATTTGATGCCTATGAATGAATCTTTTCACAAGGATTTTTTTTAGCTGCACCCCCAACAAGTATTTTTCATTTATAACTTGGGTACATTCTGTTAGTTATAAAATGTTGAGTCACAATGAGTAAATCATAGTTTGTAATTGTTAATGTAAAACCATCTTATTATCATGTAGATGTCCATAATATATCTATAACAGCTCAAGTTAGCAAATATAAATCCAACAACTTTGAACATTTTATCAAGCACAGCAGCAAAAACTGTACAGGTCTATCATGAAACCACAGAGATTGCCTTGTAATAGCATCTTAGGTTAGAGACCAATAAAATACTAAACTGAGATCAAGCAGGTGTCATGTCTCACCATCCACTGTTCGGAAGATACATTGATCAGGTCTTCATTGTGTGTTGCAAAGAAAACACTACTATAGGAAAGAAATAAGAAGTGACTTACATGAGCCTGGTAACACATCATGTTGTGGACATCATACCAGTTCCAATTTTTATATTTTGGATTCCAAATGCGGTTTCATGTTACTGTCAGTGGTGTAAGGGATGTAAGCTATTTTACATTTGATAACAAAGCCACACATTAACTAGTTATTTTCTACCTGACTATTTAAATACTACTATTTCATGTTCCATGATTTATAACATCAGTAGATATATTTGATTTTACATAGAGAATTAAAAAATAATGGGGTGGATCTATTTTGGGCGCTCTCGGCTGCTGAAAATGTGTAGCTCCAGGGTTTACACCACTCTCTGAATCAATCTAGACATACACACATTATGAGCAAACATATAAATTCAAAGAAAAAAGGAAGGAGAAAAATGCTGCCCCTGTGTCTGCCAATTAGGCTGATCTCATATCCTAAACCTGGAGTTAATAATGTCAAAAGTACGTTCGCCTCTACTAGGAGTTGTGTAATGCTTCTGAAACTAGAAATCAGAAAAGAGAATAAATAGAGGCGCTCATTTCATTATGACATCATGAAGTCCTATATTCTTTCACAACCAAGGAGTCAGATAAAAATAAATAAATATTTATTATCAGATTAATTCAATAAAAAATTATTTATAACAAGCTAATATCAAAAATACAATTCCTAATCCCTGTCCTCACTAGATTGCCGTTTATATAGAGATTAGAAGGTCACATAAATTGCATAAATTATTCCAACAGCACTGAAAGCAATAAAACAGACTGAATAGCTGATTTCAGTCCAAATGTAACAAACTGTTACAATATTTATAAGACACTGTTGCCAAACTGCTGTGTAACGATGTATAGCTGTTAAATAAGACATAGTGATTATATAGAGAAGAAAGCTGGAGGCAATTGTGTGCTTTAAATTATTCAGCTATGATGTAAGCCACCTCAAAGTTCAAAAAGCCGGTATATAGGTAGCTATAGATTGTAATGTTACCTCTCCAATAAGGCTAGTGGACCCGAGCGTCTTCAGGTTAAATCCAACGAGCCCAATAAGTTGTAGAATAGGAGAGTTCGTAGCTGTTTTTCTGTACTAATCAGGATCCCACTGCTATTTTTTCCCTGGGCGTGCACCGCCGTAGAAATAGTGAGGGAAGGCAGATGTGCAGCTGGTGAATTGAAAGCCGCCACGGGGATCCGGCTGTAAGTTGGTTTCCTCCGTTACTCCCTGGACGTGCGCCATCCATTGCTGATCAGAGGGAGAGAGACTGAAATGTCCACTACAGCAACCATACGGAGCTCACACGCTGGCTAGGTCCTGTGTTTAGGACACGTACTGTTAGTTCCTATAGCCGGTGGAACAAGGCTGTGAGATGTGCCTCAGACCGTGCGGTCAATCAGTGAGAAAAAGGGGAGGATCCTGATGCGTTCCGTCATGCAACCCATTACTTTTTCAAAGATGACTCCTGTAGCAATGTGTGCTCTATTTAAGAAGCTTGCAATGGAGCGCTCACATATTTAATCAATAAAATCAATTACCAAATTTTAAAAGGCAACACATCCTGACACCTTTGGTTGTGTTCTAATATAATTGCTAAACCATTAGCTGGACAAGAGTATTTTCCATCCGTACAAAGAGCGCTTTAGAATACAGTTTATAAACACTCAAAAATAATGGCGGAGTTAACCAGTGTTTAGATAATTCCTAGCAGAAGAATAATGACAAAATCAAAGCAAAAAGATTATATATATTCCAACTGTAACTAATTATAGACATCAATCCACAGTATAAATGTAGAACAACTATATTCTTTTGAAGAAATTAAAATACATATATATACGAGAGCGAAAATAAAAATAATATATATATATATATACACATAGAGAAAGAAATATAATAGAATGATATAGAATTATATAGAATTATATTCTACATTAGAATCCAGATTAATTTGAGTTACATCATACTGTATTTAATTTGTTTTGAATATTTTAGAAATATCTAGAACCTTCTAATAAAAATAAGAGGGAATGGGAGAGTACGGAATATAGATGGAAATTATCCAATGAGGGAGAGGATTAGCCTGAGACCACTATGCTCCAGCAAATTCGATTTTAGAATCAGCAAGTAAAAATAAAACCAGAATATTGAGGTATTTTACTTTAAAAACTATGGATAGGCTATTGGACCTGTCAAACAAAAATGGTTGGCGAATGAGAGACTGAGACAGGGGATATATTTCCCTCAAACCCGGAAATCGGGTTTCCTATGATTAAGCAGATGCAAAACGATTGTTTGGGGATCGGACACAACCATCATGTGTCCTTTCCATCATTTAGCTTAGCCACTGTATATATATGCATATGTTGCTAGTCTGTTAGAAAATTGTGCCCGTGTATTGGATTAGGTGCTGCTTCTGGCGTAGGATATAACCGTGTGCATACTGCACTGCAAACAGCCCTCCCACCGCACTGAGTCAGTCGGGCGTTTCCACATAGGAGAGCCGCGGCTTCCAGCTGACACGCGCGGTGTTACTGAATAGAACGCTGTGGGACAATAGAGCTGCATTCTGCAGTCATTAAATGTGGTGCCCCGATAACTGGGCATATACCCATATATACATCCCAGTGTGGGAATAGTGATCAGTGCGATACTGAGGGGATATACTATAATGGGATGTTACACTATATGTAAGAGAAAGGATAACACATATAGTGTTTATGAATGAATCTCCCACTGCGTTTAGTAAATGAAAACTCTATGGAAAATATATATATGAAAGTGTCATAGAACCTCTAATACATATTACACACGTGTGTGCGATAGGTGCTGACAGGTAAATCAATAAGTGTGGATTATAACTACACAGAAAAAGAGCGTTGCAATTCTAACAATAAAAATTATTTTATAAAAAAACAAGTGCTCTAATGTCAGCAGTACATTAAAAAACTTTATGTGGGATGTGATATATAAAACTTCCCCATACGTCACATGTATGTATATTTGGTGGTGATACACAAATCATGAATAAGGTTTAATGACATATAGAGCAAAACATCCTGAATAAATTTACAAATTCAGGCTTCATATATAGAGAGCAGCAGCACAGGGAATTCTCCTAGGAGCAGCAAATTCCTAACAACAGGAGGCACCTAAAGTACCACCCAAGTATAACTAGTCAGTGATGCGCACACTGCAAGTATGAGATAAAAATCATAATAGTGGTGGCATTTTGAAATTGTAACAGGAGCATTTCACTCCTAGATACAAAGGTATCATTATGACATAATGCAACTAGCATTGCTACAGATATTGCAACGTTGTTCAGATACTGGAGACAGTGAAGAAACAGAACAATTACATTGACTAAGCTTTTTAATTCACTTTATTAGGTTTTCACAATTTATTCACATGCACTATATTTTGCCTATGTTTTAAAGATTTCAATAAAAGTTATATTTTAGATTAGTGGTCATCTATCATGACAGATATTTGACTTTATGAAAATAATACAGTCCGAGTGTGCCCAATATAGGAAATCCCCTTTTTCTTCCTTTTTTGACTTCCTACAGTTATGATATCCCTGGAGCACCTCCCAATAAAAGGCATATACATGCATCATTGAATAAAGGGAAAGGACATAAAATAATACATGAACATAATTAATTAAAATAAATGTCTGTGCGACCCCTCTCTCTTCCTTACTTAGACATATGTAAATAGTGAATTTGATGCCTATGCATGAATCTTTTCAAAATTATTTTTTTGTTAGCTGCACCCCCAACAAGTAGTTTTCATTATAACTTGGGTACATTCTTTTAGGTATAAAATGTTGAGTCACAATGAGTTAATCATAGTTTGTGCATGTTAATGTAAAAGCATCTTTTTATGATGTAGATGTCCAGAATATATCAATAACAGCTCAAGTTAGCAAATATAAATGACAGCTTATTATTAGTTTAAGAAATGAAGGTTGGACAATCCAACAACTTTGAAAGTTTCATCAAGCACAGCAGCAAAAAACATACAGATCTATGAGGGAATCAGACTTAACACCCACAGAAATTTCCTTGTAATAGAATCTTAGGTTACAGGCCAATAAAATGTTAAACTGAGATGAAGCAGGAGTCACGATTCACTATCCACTGTTTGGAAGAGACATTAATCAGGTCTTCATTGTAGAATTGTTGCAAAGAAAATACTACTATAGGAGAGAAATAAGAAGTGACCTGTTTGAGCCAAAGAACACATGTTGTGAACATCATACCAGTTCCATTTTTATATTTTGTATTCCAAATGCCATTTCCTGCCACAGCCGGGGGTGTAAGCGATGTTAGCTATTTTCCATTTGGTAATAAAGCAACACATTAACTAGTAACTTTCTACCAAACGAAATAAATTTATATTCTTTGAGGCTGTCAAACACTGTTTGGATTTTGAATATCCTTTATTACAATTTGCTGGTTTTCTTAAGTTGGCTCCAAAGTGTGATAAACTACACATATGGATATTTTGGAGGATGGTGACTACAAGAATTTATGTACACTGTGAATTTTTATAAAACAGTCGGCAACTAGCTTCAGTCATTTTCTTGTCCTGTATTTTCCCTTTAAGGATTTTTTTAAGGGATTTGTCTTTTTATTTTGATTATTATGTCTTTTTATCATGTTTTTTAATATGATATTTTGATATTTTTTTATGCTGGATCATTGGGTGTGTTAAATATTGAGTATTAGTACTATTGTGCTGTTGATTATATGATAACTAACCCAGCTGGGATTTCTGACGAAAACTCCCTTAGTGAGACTGAGAATATTTTAGTCAGATTCACTGATGATGATATTGAGAAGGCATTGTTTGACCAAACTGAATTTGCTGAATTTCCTGCACAGACCCCTGTTGATTTATTTAATAAATTAAATAGATTAAAGAAAAGGGAAATCGACCTTACCTTGCAAGTGCAATTTTTGTCTGAGTTTCATCACAAAAAATTAATCCCCTGGGGTTTCAGGATTAACAACACACCCACCATTGAAAGGAAAAACCCATCCTACTGTGTGAAGTGGTATGGTGTGCTAAACAAGTGTTCTCTGGATTTATTAGTACTTGTTGTTGAGGAGGTTGCATCAAGCTAAATAGGGTAAAATCTGACATTGAACAGTTTGAAAAAGATCAGTTATTGGCACTACGTGCAGACAAAACTGAGGATTGTCTTGAAAAAACTCTCCAGAAGGTTGAGAAATATAGAACTGATTTACTTTCATTTAAAAGAAGGAAGTGGGAGACTGTAGAGGTTGATTACCAATGATATTCAGTATACAGGTGGCTCTCTGGTGACTACCCCAGTGCCCGCTCACGACGTGGTCGTTGTTTTAGAACTAGGGACCAGGGTCACAATTATACTACTCCACACTCAGTCTCCTCATCAGAGTCTAAATTCACTGACTTCTTGCCTCCTTCTGGGGCCCCCTCTTCTTCCTTATCTTTTTTAGACCCAGACTCCAGATCCAAAAAAGGTGGGGTGGCTATGGGCGAACCCAACTGTGAAGGGGGGGGGGTTCAAAAACCCGTGCAAGAGGGAGTAAGGGCTCTTGAACTTAATATACAATTTATCTAGTCATCCATTACCTCAGGCTGAGACATCACTACTTACCAAAGGTTTATCTTTCATTCCCACAAACAAATTCAAACCTTTTCATTGGTCTATTGAGGTTTACAAGATGGAGAAATAGTTTAAATTACGTGACTCTTATGAATGCATAGATTAATGACAACATTTTTGACTTTTTGAGTGTCAAATTTCCCATTTTCCCTGTAATCTACACTCTCCCCAAGGTACACAAATCCATGATAGATCCACCGGGGAGGCCCATAATTTTGGCCTGTGGATCCTTACTGCAACATTTGGCCTGCTTTTGTAGACCACTATCTCCAACCTTGTGTACAGGGAATGGGGAGCTCTGCCCATGAAAGGGGGTGACTTTTTAAGGGGTTTTACCCTGATTTGTGACATATCTACCAATTGCCTTTTAGCAACTATGGATGTAAATTCGCTTTACACTGTCATCCCACATGAGGATGAGATAGTGGCGGTATGAGATGCTTTAATTGCAGTCCCTTATGATGGACCTGCCATTGAGTTCATACTGGAGTTGATATGATTGGTAGTCACTTACAATCTTTTTCAATACCAGGATGAATATTTTATGCAGCTCACTGGGATCGCAATGGGTTCCAATTTGGCCCCGGGGTTTGCAAACCTGTTTATGGCCAAATATGAGAATGAACTCATCATTTCTAAATATGCCAGTAATTTGGTTTGGTACAAGAGATTTATAGATGACCTTTTTGTGGTTTGGAGGGGTTCGATGGAATCATTTTATTCTATGGTTAATGACCTCAACAGACTCGATAATCCCATAAAGTTTATTGCTACTGTTAAGTAATGTGTCCATTAATTTTTTGAATGTTACAATTCTGAACAGCTCACCGACTTTGGAGTATACATTGTTTTGTAAACCCACAAACTGCAATATATTGCTCTGGGTGACTACTCACCATCCTGATAAATTAAAATCTAGGTTACCTGTTTCACAATTTTTAGAAGTTTTGACAAATAATTCCAATGCTGAGAAAGCGGAACATCAATTGGAAGAATGTTGAATGCAATTTGTGGAACGTGGCTATAAACACAGTGACGTGAATATATGTTTACAAAAGGCACTTAAGTTATATAACAATCCACCTCATATGATCAAACAAAATACAGGGTCCAATCGCGTGATCTTTAAGACCAGTTGCACCAGGAGATTACCTGTTGTGGAGAAATTGATAAGAAAACATTGGTCGATTGTAAGCACAGACCCTAAATTTAAGAAGATTAAAAAACCTCCCCTCCTGAGCATACGGTGTGGGAGTAGTTTGAAGGACATGCTGTTGAGACCGACCATGAGACCTTATGCCTCTTCTAGCATCATGTGGCTTACAAAGTTAATGGATGTTTCAAGTGCCTGCAATGCACGACTTGCAGAGCGATGATCAGTGGTCAATATTTTTGTCATCCTCTTTATGGTACAAGAAAAGGGAAATAGCAGCACTAAAAATAGAATTGATTGGATTGATATTTGTTAAAATGTATAACAATTTATTCTATCAATAAATACAATTTCATAATAAAAGGACTATTGTCACATCTCGTTCCAGAACAGATTACATTGTAAAAAAAAAAAAAAAATACAAAGTGCAACATACACCTTCTCCACTCCCTTGTATATCTATTTATAATCAGACTATAATCAGACCATTTGGTGTTTGTTCCTGATAATTGCCCCTCATATGTTCACAAGTCTTTGTTAGAGGTATAGTGCACAAACACAGTTCGACAAGGTCGATATATTTACCGGTCACCGTTGGAGATGTTTATATTTGATTGAATCCTTGTTTGGTATCTTTATCTTCATTAGATACAGTGTATGCCCCTGTTGTCCTCTTTGGTATGTGCTGTAAGTGGAACAATGTTGGTTGTAAATCCTGGGCTGGTTCAGACACCTGAAGTTATGGTCTGTGTAGCTTGGGTGGTGATAGTGGGGAGTTCCTGATGCATTTTACTGTGCCCCAAAATGCCTCTTTTATAAAGGATACCTCAGTTTATATTTATGGGGTTTATTTACCCCTTCAAATAAAACAAAGTACTGGCACCTGCAATCAATAATCAATCCAATCAATCCCAATACTACTCATAACAAATTAAAAAGAGAATGGAGGCAGACCTATATATTTCATTAATCTTAAAATATATATTTTTATTTAGAAAACTAAACAAAAAAAAAAAAACGTTTTCTACTTAAAAGTGCAAAGATCAAATTTGCACCAATCTTGAGGATTGTTTATATTGTAATATCTAGGCAACCCAATTCATAATGACCTCATTGGCTGTTGGGATCACCTGGTGGGAAGTTCAAACCCATCAGGTTCACCCATTCATTCTTCAGTCGCGGTCACGTGACAGCAAATCCGAGAGTCACGTGACCGCCATTCTTCTATTGGGACCAAAGTGGGTATATCCAGCGCATGCCATGTGACCACGTCACATGACACGGCACTGATGACATCATGTGACAAGGCACTGATCATGTGACTAAGCCACATGACTCTGCGCCGGCCACGCAAACGGGTCACATGGCAGGCCAAACCAGGAAGTGTCTCAATTAATCCCAAAAAGTCACATGTCTCGGATTTCTCAGATCATGTGACGCTGCACAATACACATTCGGAACATACATGATAGTATACAGGGTCACATGATTACAATTGGCCAATCCTAGATCTTACTTCCGGCAGTTACCATGGAAATAGGGAAAACAGATCTATAAATCTATATTCATGCAGTCTTCCATAGAAGTATTACATTATTATAACATAAATAGTGAGGACAGTAGTTAGCAGCATATATTTACACACTGTAGATGTTATAGGGAACATATGTTTACACACTGTAAATACATATAAATTTGGTTAGAATATTATATAGTTGAATGAAAGATAATAGTCAGGTATAAAAGGCTAATAGGGAGGGGGGAAAGAGAGGGTGTTGTAGTTTAAGAGATAGAGAAGGGTAGACATCAAAGTATTGTATTTAGTTCTAACACCTCATTGAGGCCTTCAGGGTAAATGGATCATATTTTATGCATCCAAAATAATTCTTGTTCACAGAGGTTCTTGAATCGATCACCTTCTCTACTCATTACTGAGATATGTTCTACTCCTAATAATTTGAGGCTTCTTGTGTCACCATTATGACACTTGTGAAAATGCCTTGACGCACTATGCGTTAATACATGGTTAAGGATGTTTCTCAAGGATTCCATTACGACACCATTTAACTTGCCTTTTGGAATATGTAATTTACTATCTAACTTGCCCATGTGGTAAACTTTACGTCGGCAAGCTGATCAGGACTTTTAGAGAATGAATGAACCAGCATTGTTCCTCTATTCATCTGGCTTATGCCAGTGGAAAGACTGATAAACCCATAGCGCTACATTTTTTACATCAATTATTTACTTTACGGTGTATGATCAACGACTGGGCTCCACCTCCATCTCGGGGGATAGATAATACTCCTAATGAAGCCTAAAGTATATTGGATCCATTTTCTTGAGACAATATGACCAAAAGTACTAAATGAACAGAACTCTTTAAATATCTTTCTGTGATTTTTTTTGTTCCTTGGACTCTGTGTGGGATATTCAAGTCTGCTGGTGTCATCGACTGTGTTACACCCAGTGATCTAGCGCTATACATATATTTTTTCGAGTATAGTGATTTATATGTGTGTTTTGTATTTTTTTCCACTGTTTTAAATATTCACCTGTTTCATTATGTGATATTTTGATTGTTTGATTGACAGTGTGGAACTGCAGATACCAGAGTGGCTTTTGCTACATGATTGTTTTCTAAAGGCTCATATATTTATTAACGTACTATAACTCTCTATGCTTTATGTGTAACTCTAAGTATGTTATCACAAGTGTATTGATTGGTACATACTATATTTGATATATGCTGTGATATTTTGATCTATTATTCTTTGACAGACTTCTGTTATGGTCTCTTCCGCATTTGCGGGTTATGGAACTATTGTTTTCATCTATTTGAATTCTGTAGTGATGATAATAGACCAAGCGCTATAGTTACTTCCACATTGTGTGGTTCACCGCTGTAAAGTACCTGCCCACTTGCGCTCTACAGTGACATCCCTAAGCGGAAGTGACAGACGTATGCGGAAACACGTGCGTTCCAGATGTAGCAGCATGTGTTCCATCTATGGGTGGAATGATTAATGATTTTAGAGATTTACATGTAAGTATCTGACGTATATTGTGTCTTGATAAGTTGACTATATAGTAGGAGCATTGATAGATGCTTAGGGTTTTATGAGTTCATTATATATTGCCGCTTCAGTGTTAATTGCCTGTTGATTGAGTAACACATGGGGTGTGGCTATGCTGGTTTATGTAGTTCCTCAGGGACATTCAGAATGGTTGTGACTTTGCCTGCTGTTCAACTTGTCTTGACAAAGGTCCTGTTGGGGACTGAAACATTGACCCTGAATATGCTGTCATCATTGATATGATGTTGGATTAAAAGTTTAAACTTTTTCACTGAGAAGAAGTCTGGTGAGTGCATCTATTTCTATATGAATATATATATATATATATATAAACCTGATCCAAAAATAATTGGAAATGAAGGCACTGGCATGAAATACTAGACATCAGAGAACTCATCTTTTCTGGGGCGCTCTTGAATGTTTTTTTAAAACTTTACATTTTTTATATCCCCCCAAAAAAAAACATAATGAAAAATGTTATTACATTCAGTATTGGATAAACATCGGGTTCAGTACTGGCCAGCACATGAGTAATTAGAAAGCATGTGGTCACCCAACATTTGATCAGAATATATATATATATATATATATATATATTCAATTCGTATTGTCTGCACTGACAGCAATAAACAGTCACTGTCAGGGTGCTCCTCAAGAAGGTCCAAATTCGGACATCCACATATACCAGATATTTATCTAGATCCAAACAGAAATCCAGAGTAGAGGGCATTCACCAGTCCAACTTCATTAAAGAATTAATTAATACATCAGAGTCAGCACATAATGTCGACGTTTCGGCTTTGGTAAACCTTTTTCAAGACAGCCCAAGAGACATCTGCTCAGCATGCCAGGAATAAGCATACTGACACCCTCTGACAGGCTCCCTTATATAGTGCACATACTTAATTAATTACATTAATTACCGGAAATGTGTCACCTATCATTATATTAACACAACAATAAATTTTTCACTTAAAATATACACTTAAAATATACACTGTGTGACAAAACTACACGGTATATTGGCCTTTTATATATATATACTACATGTAATCATCCATACATATTAACTATTTAGGTAATTACCGGAGTATCATACTGACGGCGTTCCCGGAAGCATCTCCCTTGTGCTCCACCGGCCTCAGTATGCGTATCACCACTCTCAGTGGCAGCTTTGCCAGAAGCGCGTCATACCACGCCCACCCGGTCACCGGACGTGTGTCATTTGCGTCTCATAGCGGGATTGTTTGCGTTCCACCTCTACTATAACCCGGAAAAGTATATATTTGAGAAATACCTCTAAATAGAATGCCCTTTATAAGTAACATACGGACCATACCCGGCATTGTCATCACAGTGTATATCAAAACTACACAAAGGAGCCCATGAGCCATCACCACACCACAATAAAATACTTAACAAACAACAACTATAATGAAATGCTAACCATGCCAGATCCGGCCCCCAAGTAAAAATCACCTGCTGGCCAAAAATGCATGTCATCAAAACCATATAGTACGATATTAAAAACTAATAAATAGTCAAAAAATCACTATTAAATGGTATAGAATAATATACTATTACATTGTACTTCTCGCTAAAGATCAGACAGGATTTTATTGTTGTACTCTATTACTCAGTGGATAAAGATTTTCAATGGGTTATTCTCATTCAACCCACGTGGTACAACAGTGTCAAGTGTGTAAATCCAGCGTGCTTCAAGTTTCTTCAGGGCGAGGACTCAATCCCCACCTCTCACTAATTCTGGAACTTGGTCAATGACCATACAACGCAAGGATGAAACCTGGTGATTATACTGGAGAAAACGTTTAGCCACAGGTTTGTCGGTTTCCTTTGTTTCAATCGCCGACCTAATCGAATATCTGTGGTTTGCCATTCTATCCCTGAACGGTCTGCTTGTCATTCCAGTGTAGTATAAGCCACACAGGCAAATCACCACATAAACAACAAAAGCACTTGTACATGTAAGATTATAGCGAATCTTAATTTTAGTACCATTGTGCGGATGTCGGATGTCTCTTCCACTTATCATCGAGTAACAGGTAGTACATCCTTTGCATTTGAAGCAATCTGTTCAACCTGATCTTAGCCAATGTGAGGAAGACTTAGTCGACTGCATAGTAGGTCGCATTAGCAACTGACGTAAGTTTGGAACTCTTCAATTGTGGGTCTGATGTCAACATTGGCCAGTGCTGATTATAATTGTCCTCAGTGATTAGTGATGTGCACCGAAAATTTTTCGGGTTTTGTGTTTTGGTTTTGGGTTCGGTTCCGCGGCCGTGTTTTGGGTTCGAACACGTTTTGGCAAAACCTCACCTAATTGTTTTTGTCGGATTCGGGTGTGTTTTGGATTCGGGTGTTTTTTTCAAAAAACCCTAAAAAACAGCTTAAATCATAGAATTTGGGGGGTCATTTTGATCCCATAGTATTATTAACCTCAATAACCATAATTTACACTCATTTCCAGTCTATTCTGAACACCTCACAATATTATTTTTAGTCCTAAAATTTGCACCAAGGTTGCTAATTGACTAAGATAAGCGACCCAAGTGGCCGACACAAACACATGGCCCATCTAGGAGTGGCACTGCAGTGTCACGCAGGATGGCCCTTCCAAAAATACTACCCAAACAGCACATGACGCAAAGAAAAAAAGATGCACAATGAGGTAGCTGTGTGACTAAGATAAGCGACCCAAGTGGCCAACACAAACACCTGGCCAATCTAGGAGTGGCACTGCAGTGTCACCCAGGATGGCCCTTCAAAAAAATACTCCCTAAACAGCACATGACACAAAGAAAAAAAGATGCGCAATGAGGTAGCTGTGTGACTAAGATGAGCAACCCAAGTGGCCGGCACAAACACCTGGCCCATCTAGGAGTGGCACTGCAGTGTCACGCAGGATGGCCCTTCAAAAAAATACTCCCCAAACAGCACATGACGCAAAGAAATATGAAAGAAAAAAGAGGTGCAAGATGGAATTGTCCTTGGGCCCTCCCACCCACCCTTATGTTGTATAAACAGGACATGCACACTTTAACGAACCCATCATTTCAGCGACAGGGTCTGCCACACGACTGTGACTGAAATGAATGGTTGGTTTGGGCCCCCACCAAAAAAGAAGCAATCAATCTCTCCTTGCACAAACTGGCTCTACAGAGCAAAGATGTCCACCTCATCATCATCGTCCGATTCATCACCCCTTTCACTGTGTACACCCCCCTCCTCACAGATTATTAATTCATCCCCACTGAAATCCACCATCTCATGTCCCCGTGCACTTTCTGGAGGCAATTGCTGCTGGGGAATGTCTCCACAGAGGAATTGATTATAATTCATTTTAATGAACATCATCTTCTCCACATTTTCTGGAAGTAACCTCGTACGCCGATTGCTGACAAGGTGAGCGGCGGCACTAAACAATCTTTCGGAGTACACACTGCAGGGAGGGCAACTTAGATAGAATAAAGCCAGTTTCTGCAAGGGCCTCCAAATTGCCTCTTTTTCCTGCCAGTATACGTACCGACTGTCTGGCGTGCCTATTTGGATGCGGTCACTCATATAATCCTCCACCATTCTTTCAATGGTGAGAGAATCATATGCAGTGACAGTAGACGACATGTCAGTAATCGTTGGCAGGTCCTTCAGTCCGGACCAGATGTCAGCACTCACTCCAGACTGCCCTGCATCACCGCCAGTGGGTGGGCTCGTAATTCTTAGCCTTTTCCTTGCACCCCCAGTTGCTGGAGAATGTGAAGGAGGAGCTGTTGACGGGTCACGTTCCGCTTGACTTGACAATTTTCTCACCAGGTCTTTGAACCCCTGCAGACTTGTGTCTGCCGGAAAGAGAGATACAACGTAGGTTTTAAATCTAGGATCGAGCACGGTGGCCAAAATGTAGTGCTTTGATTTCAACAGATTGACCACCCGTGAATCCTGGTTAAGCGAATGAAGGGCTCCATCCACAAGTCCCACATGCTTAGCGGAATTGCTCTGTTTTAGCTCCTCCGTCAATGTCTCCAGCTTCTTCTGCAAAAGCCTGATGAGGGGAATGACCTGACTCAGGCTGGCAGTGTCTGAACTGACTTCACGTGTGGCAAGTTCAAAGGGCAGCAGAACCTTGCACAACGTTGAAATCATTCTCCACTGCGCTTGAGACAGGTGCATTCCACCTCCTTTGCCTATATCGTGGGCAGATGTATAGGCTTGAATGGCCTTTTGCTGCTCCTCCATCCTCTGAAGCATATAGAGGGTTGAATTCCACCTCGTTACCACCTCTTGCTTCAGATGATGGCAGGGCAGGTTCAGGTGTTTTTGGTGGTGCTCCAGTCTTCTGTACGCTGTATCTGTACGCTGAAAGTGGCCCGCAATTCTTCTGGCCACCGACAGCATCTCTTGCACGCCCCTGTCGTTTTTTAAATAATTCTGCACCACCAAATTCAAGGTATGTGCAAAACATGGGACGTGCTGGAATTTGCCCAGATGTAATGCACGCACAATATTGCTGGCGTTGTCCGATGCCACACATCCCTGGGAGAGTCCAATTGGGATAAGCCATTCTGCGATGATCTTCCTCAGTTGCCGTAAGAGGTTTTCAGCTGTGTGCGTATTCTGGAAAGCGGTGATACAAAGCGTAGCCTGCCTAGGAACGAGTTGGCATTTGCAAGATGCTGCTACTGGTGCCGCCGCTGCTGTTCTTGCAGCGGGAGGCAATACATCTACCCAGTGGGCTGTCACAGTCATGTAGTCCCGAGTCTGCCCGGCCCCACTTGTCCACATGTCCGTGGTGAAGTGGACATTGGGTACAACTGCATTTTTTAGGACACTGGTGACTCTTTTTCTGAGGTCTGTGAACATTTTCAGTGTCGCCTGCCTAGAGAAATGGAACCTAGATGGTATTTGATACCAGGGACACAGTACCTCAATCAAGTCTATAGTTGGCTCTGAAGTAACGATGGATACCGGAACCACGTTTCTCACCGCCCAGGCTGCCAAGGCCTCAGTTATCCGCTTTGCAGCAGGATGACTGCTGTGATATTTCATATTCCTCGCAAAGGCCTGTTGGACAGTCAATTGCTTACTGGAAGTAGTACAAGTGGTCTTCCGACTTCCCCTCTGGGATGACGATCGACTCCCAGCAGCAACAACAATAGCGCCAGCAGCGTAAGGCATTACACTCAAGGATGCATCGGAGGAATCCCAGGCAGGAGAGGACACGCCAGACTTGCCAGTGACATGGCCTGCAGGACTATTGGCATTCCTGGGTAAGGAGGAAATTGACACTGAGGGAGTTGGTGGTGTGGTTTGCGGGAGCTTGGTTACAAAAGGAAGGGATTTACTGGTCAGTGGACTGATTCCGCTGTCGCCCAAAGTTTTTGAACTTGTCACTGACTTATGATGAATGCACTGCAGGTGACGTATAAGGGAGGATGTTCCGAGGTGGTTAACGCCCTTACCCCTACTTATTACACCATGACAAAGGCAACACATGGCTTGACACCTGTTGTCCACATTTGTGATTAAATAATTCCACACCGAAGAGCTGATTTTTTTGTATTTTGACCAGGCATGTCAATGGCCATATTCCTACCACGGACAACAGGTGTCTCCCTGGGTGCCTGACTTAAACAAACCACCTCACCATCAGAATCCTCCTTGTCAATTTCCTCCCCAGCGCCAGCAATACCCATATCCTCCTCCTGGTGTACTTCAACACTGACATCTTCAATTTGACTATCAGGAACTGGACTGCGGGTGCTCCTTCCAGCACTTGCAGGGGGCGTGCAAATGGTGGAAGGAGCAAGCTCTTTCCGTCCAGTGTTGGGAAGGTCAGGCATCGCAACCGACACAATT
Source organism: Pseudophryne corroboree (assembly GCF_028390025.1). Lineage (NCBI taxonomy): Eukaryota > Metazoa > Chordata > Amphibia > Anura > Myobatrachidae > Pseudophryne > Pseudophryne corroboree. The sequence goes on from NC_086449.1 coordinate 63,098,868, forward strand.
GGACTCTCCTTGGAGATTTGTGATTTCGAAGAACGCACAGTTCTTTGCTGTGCTTTTGCCAGCTTAAGTCTTTTCATTTTTCTAGCGAGAGGCTGAGTGCTTCCATCCTCATGTGAAGCTGAACCACTAGCCATGAACATAGGAAAGGGCCTCAGCCGTTCCTTGCCACTCCGTGTTGTAAATGGCATATTGGCAAGTTTACGCTTCTCCTCAGACGCTTTTAATTTTGATTTTTGGGTAATTTTTTTACTGATCTTTTGTGTTTTGGATTTTACATGCTCTGTACTATGACATTGGGCATCGGCCTTGGCAGACGACGTTGATGGCATTTCATTGTCTCGGCCATGACTAGTGGTAGCAGCTTCAGCACGAGGTGGAAGTGGATCTTGATCTTTCCCTATTTTTATAACCTCCACATTTTTGTTCTCCATATTTTAATGCGCACAACTAAAAGCCACCACAGGTATACAATGTAGATTGATGGATAGTATAGTATTATATTACTTATGGACGACGAGTGACGACACAGAGGTAGATACAGCCGTGGCCTACCGTACTGCTATATATATATATATATATATATATAATATACTGTATAATAATAACGGACCTGGTGGACACTGTCAGCAGACTGCTAAACTAGTATGAAGGAAAAAAAAGCCACCACAGGTATACAATGTAGATGGATGTATAGCATAGTATTATATTACTTATGGACGACGAGTGACGACACAGAGTTAGGTACAGCCGTGGCCTACCATACTGCTATATATATATAATATTACTGTATATAATATTAACGGACCTGGTGGACACTGTCAGCAGACTGCTAAACTAATATGAAGGAAAAAAAAAGCCACCACAGGTATACAATGTAGATGGATGGATAGTATAGTATTATTATAAGGGCACGGTCGTGCCCTTATATTAAGGCTGAATCGAACAAACGGAATTCTCCCATAGGGAACTTCTGAGATGGGGGCATGGTGTTTGAGGGGCTACACCTCAAAACTGATTCGACGTACTGAGCTGAAATTTGGCATGGGAGCGTAGAATCGTCACCCGGTGCTGCATGCCAAATTTCATGGCAAAATAATAAAAAATGAGGAATTGGGAGTAACCTAAAGTTCCAACTGTCAGTTTTTTTCTGCCACTCTCTCTGTGGCTTTTTGACACCGTATTCCCATAGAGTGAATGAGGATTTTTTTGGGAAGGCATAACTCAGGATAGAGGACGAATTAAGACTTGGGGTTTGTTTTACTAAATAGAGTATGTCCCAGTGTAGTGCCTTTTGGGGTTAAGGATTTTCAGGAAGTTACAGTTTTTTTTTAATTAAGTAAAATATGCCCCATTATACAGATAGGGCTTTTCAATTTGTTGCGGCTGCGCAGTGGCCGCCAGCAGGGGGTGTACAGAGAGTAGCTCTGGCAGTTGGGCACGAGGAGACAGAGAGGGAAGGAGTCACGTGCAGGGCCGGCGCACGCTGCACAGAAATGCTTTTTTTTTCTTATTCCTTTATGTGTGCTCCTCGTCTTTCTTATGAGACTTGGAGCCGCCCATCAATTACCAGCCGCAGCCCCCCCCCCCCATCCCCATCCCGGATTTTCTCTCCCTCCAACCTACCATTAATGACCACTGTTGCCGCCGAACTCTCCCCCTCCCCTCCCTCCCCCCCCCCCCCCGAGCAAATTGGTCAGCTTTCCATTCAGCCTCTCCCCCCCCATGACAGCATCCTGCATATTCTCTCCCTCTACCATTCATGACCACCGCCCGAACACCCCGTCCCTGCTGAACAAACTGACCAGCCGTCAACTTTGTGCAGCCAGCTGGACTAGCTGGGCGCATGGAAGGAGGCTGGCTCCATTGGCGGATCCAGCAGGGGGTGACCCCGTAACACATCAACACAGCCCGCCCACTTGGTCCTGCGGCTGCGGGCAGCAGAGGGCAGGGGAGCTGAGTGCGACGGCCGCGACCTGGCCGCATTGACAGCGCAACTGAGATGGTGCTGGGGGCCTGGTGGAACCACCCAGTGTGCCCAGGCCATTGCTAGTAGCGGCAGCAGCAGCACAACTCTCTGCGCCCCGTCCTTGTTCGCTCCTTCAGCCGCGGAGGAGCTGCTGCAGCCATGTCTGAGATCGTGAACCACATGAACACCCAACAGGTGAGGTGCTGGGAGAGGATGGGAGGCGATTAGCTAGTGAGGAGAGAGCGGCCAGAGTGCTGTGCTGGTAAGAGCCAGGGCAGGAGAGATAGGGGACTTGTCCCGGCAGATGGAGGAGGAGGAGCGCTGCGTGGACGGGACTCTATCCTATTGTGTCTGTCTATATACTTTATACATCACTAGTGTCTATATGTACATGGAGTGTTACTAAAGTCTTTCTGTGTGTGTCTCAGCATTGTATGTATGGTGTAACACTAGTGTGTGTCTATTAGTAGTGTGTGTGTATGGCGCATCACATGTATGTGTGTTAGTAGTGTATGTATTATGTATCGCTAGTGTGTGTGTGTCAGTATTGTATGTATGGTGTATCACGTGTGTGTTAGTGTATGTATGGTGTATCACGTGTGTGTGTGTATGTATGGTGTATCACGTGTGTGTGTGTGTGTGTTAGTAGTGTATGTATGGTGTATCACGTGTGTGTGTGTGTTAGTAGTGTATGTATGGTGTATCACGTGTGTGTGTTAGTAGTGTATGTATGGTGTATCACGTGTGTGTGTTAGTAGTGTATGTATGGTGTATCACGTGTGTGTGTGTGTGTGTTAGTAGTGTATGTATGGTGTATCACGTGTGTGTGTGTTAGTAGTGTATGTATGGTGTATCACGTGTGTGTGTGTTAGTAGTGTATGTATGGTGTATCACGTGTGTATGTATGGTGTGTGTGTGCGTGTGTGTGTTAGTAGTGAGTATGTATGGTGTATCACGTGTGTGTGTGTTAGTAGTGAGTATGAATGGTGTATCACGTGTGTTAGTAGTGAGTATGTATGGTGTATCATGTGTGTGTTAGTAGTGAGTATGTATGGTGTATCACGTGTGTGTGTGTTAGTAGTGAGTATATATGGTGTATCATGTGTGTGTGTGTTAGTAGTGAGTATGTATGGTGTATCACGTGTGTGTTAGTAGTGTATGTATGGTGTATCACGTGTGTGTGTTAGTAGTGTATGTATGGTGTATCACGTGTGTGTGTGTGTGTGTGTGTGTGTTAGTAGTGTATGTATGGTGTATCACGTGTGTATGTATGGTGTGTGTGTGTGTTAGTAGTGTATGTATGGTGTGTGTGTTAGTAGTGTATGTATGGTGTATCACGTGTGTGTTAGTGTATGTATGGTGTATCACGTGTGTGTGTGTGTGTGTGTGTTAGTAGTGTATGTATGGTGTATCACGTGTGTGTGTGTGTGTGTTAGTAGTGTATGTATGGTGTATCACGTGTGTGTGTGTTAGTAGTGTATGTATGGTGTATCACGTGTGTGTGTGTTAGTAGTGTATGTATGGTGTATCACGTGTGTGTGTATGTATGGTGTATCACGTGTGTGTGTGTGTGTTAGTAGTGTATGTATGGTGTATCACGTGTGTGTGTGTTAGTGTATGTATGGTGTATCACGTGTGTGTGTGTGTGTGTGTGTGTTAGTAGTGTATGTATGGTGTATCACGTGTGTGTGTTAGTAGTGTATGTATGGTGTATCACGTGTGTGTGTGTGTTACTAGTGTATGTATGGTGTATCACGTGTGTGTGTATGTATGGTGTGTGTGTGTTAGTAGTGTATGTATGGTGTGTGTGTGTGTGTTAGTAGTGTGTGTATGGTGTATCACGTGTGTGTTAGTGTATGTATGGTGTATCACGTGTGTGTGTGTGTGTTAGTAGTGTATGTATGGTGTATCACGTGTGTGTGTTAGTAGTGTATGTATGGTGTATCACGTGTGTGTGTGTTAGTAGTGTATGTATGGTGTATCACGTGTGTGTGTGTGTTAGTAGTGTATGTATGGTGTATCACGTGTGTGTGTGTGTGTTAGTAGTGTATGTATGGTGTATCACGTGTGTGTGTGTGTGTTAGTAGTGTATGTATGGTGTATCACGTGTGTGTGTTAGTAGTGTATGTATGGTGTATCACGTGTGTGTTAGTAGTGTATGTATGGTGTATCACGTGTGTGTGTGTGTGTTAGTAGTGTATGTATGGTGTATCACGTGTGTGTGTGTTAGTAGTGTATGTATGGTGTATCACATGTGTGTGTGTGTTAGTAGTGTATGTATGGTGTATCACGTGTGTGTGTGTTAGTAGTGTATGTATGGTGTATCACGTGTGTGTGTGTGTTAGTAGTGTATGTATGGTGTATCACGTGTGTGTGTGTTAGTAGTGTATGTATGGTGTATCACGTGTGTGTGTTAGTAGTGTATGTATGGTGTATCACGTGTGTGTGTGTGTTAGTAGTGTATGTATGGTGTATCACGTGTGTGTGTGTGTGTTAGTAGTGTATGTATGGTGTATCACGTGTGTGTGTTAGTAGTGTATGTATGGTGTATCACGTGTGTGTGTGTGTGTTAGTAGTGTATGTATGGTGTATCACGTGTGTGTGTGTTAGTAGTGTATGTATGGTGTATCACGTGTGTGTGTGTGTTAGTAGTGTATGTATGGTGTATCACGTGTGTGTGTGTGTTAGTAGTGTATGTATGGTGTATCACGTGTGTGTGTGTTAGTAGTGTATGTATGGTGTATCACGTGTGTGTGTGTTAGTAGTGTATGTATGGTGTATCACGTGTGTGTGTGTGTTAGTAGTGTATGTATGGTGTATCACGTGTGTGTGTGTGTGTTAGTAGTGTATGTATGGTGTATCACGTGTGTGTGTTAGTAGTGTATGTATGGTGTATCACGTGTGTGTGTGTGTGTGTGTTAGTAGTGTATGTATGGTGTATCACGTGTGTGTGTGTTAGTAGTGTATGTATGGTGTATCACGTGTGTGTGTGTGTGTTAGTAGTGTATGTATGGTGTATCACGTGTGTGTGTTAGTAGTGTATGTATGGTGTATCACGTGTGTGTGTTAGTAGTGTATGTATGGTGTATCACGTGTGTGTGTTAGTAGTGTATGTATGGTGTATCACGTGTGTGTTAGTAGTGTATGTATGGTGTATCACGTGTGTGTGTGTTAGTAGTGTATGTATGGTGTATCACGTGTGTGTGTGTTAGTAGTGTATGTATGGTGTATCACGTGTGTGTGTGTGTGTGTTAGTAGTGTATGTATGGTGTATCACGTGTGTGTGTGTGTTAGTAGTGTATGTATGGTGTATCACGTGTGTGTGTGTTATTAGTGTATGTATGGTGTATCACGTGTGTGTGTGTGTTAGTAGTGTATGTATGGTGTATCAGGTGTGTGTGTGTGTTAGTAGTGTATGTATGGTGTATCACGTGTGTGTGTGTGTGTGTTAGTAGTGTATGTATGGTGTATCACGTGTGTGTGTGTGTGTGTGTGTTAGTAGTGTATGTATGGTGTATCACGTGTGTGTGTGTGTTAGTAGTGTATGTATGGTGTATCACGTGTGTGTGTGTGTTAGTAGTGTATGTATGGTGTATCACGTGTGTGTGTGTGTTAGTAGTGTATGTATGGTGAATCACGTGTGTGTGTGTGTTAGTAGTGAGTATGAATGGTGTATCACGTGTGTTAGTAGTGAGTATGTATGGTGTATCACGTGTGTATGTGTGTGTTAGTAGTGAGTATGTATGGTGTATCACGTGTGTGTGTGTTAGTAGTGTATGTATGGTGTTTCACGTGTGTGTGTGTGTGTGTGTTAGTAGTGAGTATGTATGGTGTATCACGTGTGTGTGTGTGTGTGTGTGTGTTAGTAGTGTATGTATGGTGTATCACGTGTGTGTGTGTGTGTGTGTGTGTGTTAGTAGTGTATGTATGGTGTATCACGTGTGTGTGTATGTCAGCATTGTATGTAAGGTGTATCACTAGTGTGTGTGTGCTAGTGTATGTATAGTTTATCACTAGTGTGTGCGTATCAATATTGTATGTATGGTGTGTCACTAGTGTTTGTCAATATTGTACTGTATGTATGGTGTATCCTTAGTGTATGTGTGTGTGTTAATAGTGTATGTATGGTGTATCACTAGTGTCTGCGTGTCTGTTAGTAGTGTATGTATGATGTATCACTAGGGTTTAGCGGACTGGAAGGGGGAGGAGTCCGGATTAATTTTATAACCACCCCCCCCTATAGAAAAAGTCTAGATCTGCCCCTGGCTGGATCCCTGCGTTAGGAGGAGGAGACGGTGAGTAAAGCATAAGTAAAGACAGGCTATATTCATTTTATTTCTCTGACGTCCTAGTGGATGCTGGGAACTCCGTAAGGACCATGGGGAATAGCGGCTCCGCAGGAGACTGGGCACATCTAAAGAAAGCTTTAGGATCACCTGGTGTGCACTGGCTCCTCCCCCTATGACCCTCCTCCAAGCCTCAGTTAGATTTCTGTGCCCGACGAGAAGGGTGCACACTAGGGGCTCTCCTGAGCTCTCTGTGAAAGTTTTAGTTTAGGTTTATTATTTTCAGTGAGACCTGCTGGCAACAGGCTCACTGCATCGAGGGACTAAGGGGAGAAGAAGCGAACTCACCTGCGTGCAGAGTGGATTGGGCTTCTTAGGCTACTGGACATTAGCTCCAGAGGGACGATCACAGGTTCAGCCTGGATGGGTCACCGGAGCCGCGCCGCCGTCCCCCTTACAGAGCCAGAAGAGCGAAGAGGTCCGGAAAAATCGGCGGCAGAAGACGATCCTGTCTTCAGATAAGGTAGCGCACAGCACCGCAGCTGTGCGCCATTGCTCTCAGCACACTTCACACTCCGGTCACTGAGGGTGCAGGGCGCTGGGGGGGGCAGCGCCCTGAGACGCAATAAATCGATATAAAAACCTTATATGGCTAAAATAAATGCATCACATATAACTCCTGGGCTATATGGATGCATTTAACCCCTGCCAAAACATACAGTAAAAGGATGATAAGGACGCCGAGAAAGGGGCGGAGCCTATCTCCTCAGCACACTGGCGCCATTTTCCCTCACAGCTCAGTTGGAGGGAAGCTCCCTGGCTCTCCCCTGCAGTCACTACACTACAGAAAGGGGTTAAAAAAAGAGAGGGGGGCACAAATTAGGCGCAGTATATAACAATACAGCAGCTATAAAGGGAAAAACACTTATATAAGGTTATCCCTGTATATATATAGCGCTCTGGTGTGTGCTGGCAAACTCTCCCTCTGTCTCCCCAAAGGGCTAGTGGGGTCCTGTCCTCTATCAGAGCATTCCCTGTGTGTGTGCTGTGTGTCGGTACGTTGGTGTCGACATGTATGAGGAGAAAAATGATGAGGAGACGGAGTAGAGTGTCTGTAATAGTGTTGTCACCCCCTAGGGGGTCGACACCTGAGTGGATGTACTGTTGAAATTGCGTGACAGTGTCAGCTTTGTATAAAAGACAGTGGTTGACATGGGACAGCCGGCTACTCAGCTTGTGCATGTCCAGACGTCTCATACAGGGGCCCTAAAGCGCCCGTTACCTCAGATACAGACGCCGACACGAGTACTGACTCCTGTGTCGACGGTGAAGAGACAACCGTGATTTCAAATAGGGCCACACATTGCATGATTGAGGCAATGGAAAAAGTTTACACTTTTCTGATAAGATGAATACCACCAAAAAAGGGGTATTATGTTTGGTGAGGAAAAACTTCCTGTAGTTTTCCTGAATCTGAGAAATAAAATGAGGTGTGTGATGATGCGTGGGTTTCCCCCCGATAACAATTGATAATTTCTAAAAAGTTATTGGCAGTATACCTTTTCCCGCCAGAGGTTAGGGTGCGTTGGGAGACACCCCCTAGGGGGGATAAGGCGCTCACACGCTTGTAAGAACAAGGGCTCTACCCTCTCTTGAGATGGCCGCCCTTAAGGATCCTGCTGATAGAAAGCAGGAGCGTATCTTAAAATGTATTTACACACATACTGGTGTTATACTGCGACCAACAATCGCCTCAGCCTGGATGTGCAGTGCTGGGTTGGCGTGGTTGGATTCCCTGACTGGAAATATGATATCCTAGATAAGGACAGTATATTATTGCCTATAGAGCAATTAAAATATGCATTCTATATATGCATGATGCACAGCGGAATATTTGCCGACTGGCATCAAGTATAAGTGCGTTGTCCAATTATTACAGTAAAGTGGTCAGGTGATGTGGATTCCAAACGGCATTTGGAAGTATTGCCTTAAAAGAGGGGATGTACCCCAGGTCGCCTCTCAAAAATAAGACTCCGTATTATCAGGCGCAGTCCTGCTTGGCAAGCGGACAAAAAGGTTCCTCTTTTCTGCTCGTGACAGAGGAAGAGGAAAATGGCTGCAGAGATCAGCCAGTTCCAAGGAACAGAAACCCTTTTCCGCCTCTGACAAGCCCTCAGTATGACGCTAGGGCTTTACAAGTTCAGGCACGGGGGGGTCCCGTTCTCAATGAATTTCAGTGCGCAGTGGGCTCACTCGCAAGTAGACCCCTGGATCCTTCAGATAATATTTCAGGGGTACAAATTGGAATTCGAGACGTATTCCCCTCGCCGTTTCCAAAAGTCTGTTTTACCGACGTCTCCCCCTGACAGGGAGACAGTTTTGGAAGCCATTCACAAGCTGTATTCCCAGCAGGTGATAATCAAGGTACACCTCCTGCAACAGGGAACGGGGTATTATTCCACACTATTGTGGTACCGAAGCCAGACGGCTCGGTGAGACCGATTTTAAAATCTAAAATCTTTGAACACTTGCATACAGAGGTTCAAATTCAAAATTGAGTCACTCAGAGCAGTGATTGCAAACCTGGAAGAAGGGGACTACATGATGTCTCGGGACATCAAGGATGCTTACCTTCATATCAAAATTTACCCTTCTCACCAAGGGTATTTCAGGTTATGGTACAGAACTGTATCAGTTCGGACGCTGCCGTAGGGATGGTCCACGGCACCCCGGGTCTTTACTGAAGTAATGACCGTAATGATGATATTCCTTCGAAGGAAGGGAATTTTAGTTATCCTTTACTTGGACGATTCCCTGATAAGGGTAAGATCCAGGGAACAGTTGGAGATCGGTGTAGCACTATATCAGGTAGTGTTGCGGCAGCAGGATTGGATTCTCAATATTCCAAAATCGCAGCTGATTCCGACGACTTGTCTTCTGTTCCTAAGGATGATCCTGGACACAGTCCAGAAAGAAGGTGTTTCTCCCGGAAGAGAAAGCCAGGGAGTTATCCGAGCTAGTCAGGAACCTCCTAAAACCGAACCAAGTTCCAGTGCATCAATGCACAAGGGTTCTGGGTAAAAATGGTGGCTTCCTATGAAGCAATCCCATTCGGCAGATTCCACGCACAGTGGAACCTACTGGACAAATGGTCCGGGTCGCATCTTCAGATGCTTCAGCGGATAACCCTGTCACCAGGGACAAGGGTATCCCTCCTGTGGTGGTTGCAGAGTGCTCATCTTCTAGAGGGCCGCAGATTCGGCATTCGGGACTGGGTCCTGGTGGCCACGGATGCCAGCCTGCGAGGCTGGGGAGCAGTCACACAGGGAAGGAATTTCCAGGGCTTATGGTCAAGCCTGGAGACATCTCTTCATATAAACATTCTAGAACTAAGGGCCATTTATAATGCCCTAAGTCAAGCGAAACCCCTGCTTCAGGGTCAGGCGGTATTGATCCAATCGGACAACATCACGTCAGTCGCCCACGTAAACAAACAGGGCGGCACGAGAAGCAGGAGGGCAATGGCAGAAGCTGCAAGGATTTTCGCTGGGCGGAAAAATCATGTGATAGCACTGTCAGCAGTGTTCATTCCGGGAGTGGACAACTGGGAAGCAGACTTCCTCAGCAGACACGTCCTTCACCCGGGAGAGTGGGGACTTCACCCAGAAGTCTTCCACCTGATTGTAAACCGTTGGGAAAAACCAAAGGTGGACATAATGGCGTCCCGTCTAAACAAAAAACTAGACAGATATTGCGCCAGGTCAAGGGACCCTCAGGCAATAGCGGTGGACGCTCTGGTAACACCGTGGGTGTACCAGTCAGTGTATGTGTTCCCTCCTCTGCCTCTCATACCAAAAGTACTGAGAATCATAAGAAGGAGAGGAGTAAGAACTATACTCGTGGTTCCGGATTGGCTAAGAAGGGCTTGGTATCCGGAACTTCAAGAGATGCTCACGGACGAACCGTGGCCTCTACCTCTAAGAAAGGACCTGCTCCAGCAGGGGCCTTGTCTGTTCTAAGACTTACCGCGGCTGCGTTTGACGGCATGGCGGTTGAACGCCGGATCCTGAAGGAAAAAGGCATTCCAGATGAAGTCATCCCTACCCTGGTCAAGGCCAGGAAGGACGTAACCGCAAAACATTATCACCGCATTTGGCGAAAATATGTTGCGTGGGGTGAGGCCAAGAAGGCCCCTACAGAGGAATTTCAACTGGGTCGTTTCCTCCATTTCCTGCAAACAGGACTGTCTATGGGCCTAAAATTAGGGTCCATTGAGGTTCAAATTTCGGCCCGATCGATTTTCTTCCAAAAAGAACTGGCTTCAGTGCCTGAAGTTCAGACATTTGTAAAAGGGGTACTGCATATACAGACTCCTTTTGTGCCTCCAGTGGCACCTTGGGATCTCATGTTGTGTTGAGTTTCCTAAAGTCACATTGGTTTGAACCACTCACCACTGTGGACTTATAATATCTCACATGGAAGTGACGAGTTAGCCCTGGCTTCAGCCAGGCGTGTGTCAGAATTGGCGGCTTTATCATGTAAAAGCCCTTACTTAATATTTCATTCTGACAGGGCAGAATTGAGGACTTGTCCTCAATTTCTACCTAAGGTGGTTTCTGCATTTCACGTGAACCAACCTATTGTGGTACCTGCGGCTACTAAGGACTTGGAGGGTTCCAAGTTGCTTGACGTGGTCAGGGCCCTGAAAATATATGTTTCCAGGACGGCTGGAGTCAGAAAATCTGACTCGCTGTTTATCCTGTATGCACCCAACAAACTGGGTGCTCCTGCTTCTAAGCAGACAAATTGCTCGTTGGATTTGTAGTACAATTCAGCTTGCACATTCTGTGGCAGGCCTGCCACAGCCAAAATCTTAAAATGCCCACTCCACAAGGAAGATGGGCTCATCTTGGGTAGCTGCCCGAGGGGTCTCGGCTTTACAACTTTGCCGAGCAGTTACTTGGTCAGGAGCAAATACGTTTGCAAAATTCTACAAATTTGATACCCTGGCTGAGGAGGACCTGGAGTTCTCTCATTCGGTGCTGCAGAGTCATCCGCACTCTCCCGCCCGTTTGGGAGCTTTGGTATAATCCCCATGGTCCTTACGGAGTTCCCAGCATCCACTAGGACGTCAGAGAAAATAAGAATTTACTTACCGATAATTCTATTTCTCGTAGTCCGTAGTGGATGCTGGGCGCCCATCCCAAGTGCGGATTGTCTGCAATACTGGTACATAATTATTGTTACCAAAAAATTTGGGTATTGTTGTAGTGAGCCATCTTTTCGAGAGGCTTCTCTATTATCATGCTGTTAACTGGGTTCAGATCACAAGTTGTACAGTGTGATTGGTGTGGCTGGTATGAGTCTTACCCAGGATTCAAAATCCTTCCTTATTGTGTACGCTCGTCCGGGCACAGTATCCTAACTGAGGCTTGGAGGAGGGTCATAGGGGGAGGAGACAGTGCACACCAGGTGATCCTAAAGCTTTCTTTAGATGTGCCCAGTCTCCTGTGGAGCCGCTATTCCCCATGGTCCTTACGGAGTTCCCAGCATCCACTACGGACTACGAGAAATAGAATTATCGGTAAGTCAATTCTTATTTTTTTTGTGACCAACTAAATTTGAGATTTAGGCTGTGGTTTTATATATATATATATATATATATATATGCATACATACATGTGTGTGTGTGTGTGTATGTGTGTGTATATTATAAGGGCACGGTCGTGCCCTTATATTAAGGCTGAATCGAACAAACGTAATTCTCCCATAGGGAATATCTGAGATGGGGGCATGGTGTTTGAGGGGCTACACCTCAAAAGTGACTGGACGTACTGAGCTGAAATTTGGCATGGGAGCGTAGAATCGTCACCCGGTGCTGCATGCCAAATTTCAGGGCAAAATAATAAAAAGTGAGGAATTTGGAGTAACCTAAAGTTCCAACTGTCAGTTTTTTTCTGCCACTCCCTCAGTGGCTTTTTGACACCGTTTTCCTATAGAGTGAATCAGAGTTTTTTTGGGAAGGCATAACTCAGGATAGAGGACGACTTAAGACTTGGGGTTTGTTTTATTAGATCCCAGTGTAGTGCCTTTTGGGGTTGTGGTTTTTCAGAAAGTTATAATTTTTTTTTAATTAAGTAAAATATGCCCCATTATAAAGATAGGGCTTTTCAATTTGTTGCGGCTGCGCAGTGGCCGCCAGCAGGGGGTGAACACAGATGAGCTTCAGCAAACTGGGTGTAGGAAGATGGATGACGCTGTACATCGGGCTCTGTCATTGGTGGCATAATGGTAGAATGCTCAAGTAGCCTCACGCGCTGTGTACTGGCAGGATAGTGCAGGAAGCAGTGTCTCGTGCATGACGAGGAGTGCTGCAGGGCAGGCGGCGGGAGGACGAGAAGGAGGGAGCTACAAGCAGCGACAATGGAGGAGACGGGACGTGAGCGACGGAGGGAACCTTACTGGAGCGCGCTGGGAGGAGATCGACGGAGCCGTCACACAGAGGAAGCCGGGTCCCCTTACGGAGCGTCTGCGGGAGGAGATTTCCGGAGCCGCGCCACGGAGAAAGCCGGGTCCTCTTACAGGAGCATCAGCGGGAGGAGATCGCCGGAGCCGCGCCACAGAAGCCAGTCCCCTTACCTAAGCCTCAGCGGGCGGGAGAAGATTGCCATAGCCGTGCTAAGTATATGACTGCCGCCATCTCTTCTCCCCCCTCCGCAGCACTCCTTGTTGTGCAACCCCCCTTGTTGTGCATTCTGCTGCCTCCCCCTCCGTAGTAGTCCTCTGTCCGTCCACTAACCTGGCTCTCAGCAGCAGATAACCTCCATGCACTGCAACCCCCCCTCTCCCCCTCCCCCCCGTCCGCTTCCCCTCAGTACCCCCTCCCCTCAGTCCCCTCCCTCCTCTCTCCCCCCTCCCTCCCTCCCTGCCCCCTCTCCCACCTCTCCCCCCTCTCTCCCCTCCCCCCCTCCCTGCCGTGTGTCCGGCACCCCCCCCCCCCGCCGTGTGTCCGACCACCCCCCTCCCCTCCCTGCCGTGTGTCCGGCCCCCCCCCCCCTCCCGTGTGTCCGGTCACCCCCCCCCCTCCCTGCCGTGTGTCCGGTCACCCCCCCCTCCCTCCCTCCCTGCCGTGTGTCCGGTCACCCCCCCCTCCCTCCCTCCCTGCCGTGTGTCCGGTCACCCCCCCCTCCCTCCCTCCCTGCCGTGTGTCCGGTCACCCCCCCCCTCCCTCCCTGCCGTGTGTCCGGTCACCCCCCCCTCCCTCCCTGCCGTGTGTCCGGTCACCCCCCCCCCCTCCCTCCCTGCCGTGTGTCCGGTCACCCCCCCCCTCCCTCCCTGCCGTGTGTCCGGTCACCCCCCCCCTCCCTGCCGTGTGTCCGGTCACCCCCCCCCTCCCTGCCGTGTGTCCGGTCACCCCCCCCCCTCCCTGCCGTGTGTCCGGTCACCCCCCCCCCTCCCTGCCGTGTGTCCGGTCACCCCCCCCCCCTCCCTCCCTCCCTGCCGTGTGTCCGGTCACCCCCCCCCTCCCTCCCTGCCGTGTGTCCGGTCACCCCCCCCTCCCTCCCTGCCGTGTGTCCGGTCACCCCCCCCTCCCTGCCGTGTGTCCGGTCACCCCCCCCCCTCCCTGCCGTGTGTCCGGTCACCCCCCCTCCCTCCCTCCCTGCCGTGTGTCCGGTCACCCCCCCCCCCTCCCTCCCAGCCGTGTGTCCGGTCACCCCCCCCCCTCCCTCCCAGCCGTGTGTCCGGTCACCCCCCCCTCCCTGCCGTGTGTCCGGTCACCCCCCCACCCCCCTCCCAGCCGTGTGTCCGGTCACCCCCCCCCCTCCCTGCCGTGTGTCCGGTCACCCCCCCCCTCCCTGCCGTGTGTCCGGTCCCCCCCCCCCCTCCCTCCCTGCCGTGTGTCCGGTCACCCCCCCCCTCCCTCCCAGCCGTGTGTCCGGTCACCCCCCCCCCTCCCTGCCGTGTGTCCGGTCACCCCCCCTCCCCCTCCCTGCCGTGTGTCCGGTCACCCCCCCCTCCCTGCCGTGTGTCCGGTCACCCCCCCCCCCCTCCCTGCCGTGTGTCCGGTCACCCCCCCCCTCCCTGCCGTGTGTCCGGTCACCCCCCCCTCCCTCCCTCCCTGCCGTGTGTCCGGTCACCCCCCCCTCCCTCCCTCCCTGCCGTGTGTCCGGTCACCCCCCCCTCCCTCCCTGCCGTGTGTCCGGTCACCCCCCCCCTCCCTCCCTGCCGTGTGTCGGTCACCCCCCCCCCTCCCTGCCGTGTGTCCGGTCACCCCCCCCCCTCCCTGCCGTGTGTACGGTCACCCCCCCCCTCCCTGCCGTGTGTCCGGTCACCCCCCCCCCCTCCCTGCCGTGTGTCCGGTCACCCCCCCTCCCTGCCGTGTGTCCGGTCACCCCCCCCCCCCTCCCGTGTGTCCGGTCACCCCCCCCCTCCCTGCCGTGTGTCCGGTCACCCCCCCCCCTCCCTGCCGTGTGTCCGGTCACCCCCCCCCTCCCTGCCGTGTGTCCGGTCACCCCCCCCTCCCTGCCGTGTGTCCGGTCACCCCCCCCCTCCCTGCCGTGTGTCCGGTCACCCCCCCCCCCTCCCTGCCGTGTGTCCGGTCACCCCCCCCCTCCCTGCCGTGTGTCCGGTCACCCCCCCCACCCCCCCCTGCCGTGTGTCCGGTCACCCCCCCCCCCCTCCCTGCCGTGTGTCCGGTCACCCTCA